>NC_064043.1:10005820-10305820 GCF_932526225.1 Nematostella vectensis | reverse complement strand
CTCCAAGGAGAGGCAGTAATCACGAAACTTTTCAAATAACGTATATTATTATATCCGTTCAGACACTGCATTCAAAAGCGGCATTTATTTGTTTTTCAAATCATTCAGTCAGTTTTTCAAATAGCGTTGATGTGGCGAAATTTGCGAATGGTTGTGTAAATGACATTCACGTCCTTTGTGCGGACGTTTATTTTTGGCAGGCTTCTATTTGACGGGGGTAAACGTCTATTAGGATAGGGCCTATTGAAAAGGGGCGTATATCTTAAAATGTCTTTTCGGGAGGTGTCTTTTCGGAGGAAGCTTCTGATCGGGAACGGTGGCTACGTGATTATAAGCACCATTCTATAGATTCTTTGAATATTTGACCGATGACAGTATCCAATAAACATAAAAAACATCGTCATTTTTCTCAATTCTGACAAGGCTTTCTAAAGTACAAGGAATAATACACATTTGAGTGACTCTGTATTTAAAAACTTGAAAACAATAATACTATAAGTGTATAAAAAATTGAAGAGCTCATAAGGGTATATCTTGGTGCGAAAAGTTAAAACGGTATTAATAACACTAGCGCGGACGCTATGTCTAGTCTACCGTGGTATTACGTGTGGCCATCAACAAACCCTACTTATAGGGGTAGGGGGAGACAATTTTGAATAAATGTATAATGGAAAACTGCTATTGGAAAATTATATCCTTTGACGACAATGTGCAATGATATTGTCAAAGTGTGATCCACTCACTGGCAATTGAAGATAAATACAGCCGTTATCACAACAAACTGCCCCCCACCACCACCACCACCCTCTGCCTCGCCCCAAAGCAGGGTAAAAACTTTTCGCGCTAAAACGCCCTTGTTTGGCCAAAATCACTGTTGCCTTGACAAGCAACCGGATCATCCAGTGACATACTGTACGTGCCCCGGATATTCGCATGCGCGCGCTTATTTTCCCGCCTCTTTTTTCATAGTGAATTATTATACCGTCTGCTGTCTGTGAATCATGTTAAAACAAAGAGACAATTTTACCACAAAAATAGCGCCAATTGATGCTGAGTATTGCCGATAAAGCAATTAAAATATTCCCAAACTCACGTCGTGCCTCACGACATTCGATATTTTTGTGGTTTCTGGTATATTCTCGTCTCTTTAAAAGTGCTCGATTGCTCGGAAAATTTTATGCTGTGTTACCTTTAACACGGATTTAGGCTCAGGGAGAATTTTTTTGCGGTCGGCAGAAATCTCAGCGAAACGGGAAATTATACACTTTAGTATGAGCTTGGATATTTTTAATATACTTGATAATATAAATGTCTAAAATACACATCTATCTATAGTAAAATCGCTATTTACAAACAAATCATAACGTACGTACACAATAATTTAAAACTGCTATATGCAAGTGTAATTGTATTGAATACGTCAGGTCCCTGATTAAATCCATAACCTCCAGAATTATGGGATATTTGTAAACCTTAGAAATATTTGCACGACCCGCGAAACACCCGGGGCATCTATAACAGCGCGCGGCATATTTACGTCACGCGAGACAGCACGCACGTCGGGGAAGGTGTAGCAATTACGCCTCTCCTAACCATAATCGGTAAAGGTTAGCTAAGCATCGAGTGAATACCGTTCTCGTTTTCTCTGCATTTACGGATCCGACGATCCTGCTCATTGAGGAGATTAGCGATTTCTGGAAACAAAGCGAAAAACAAATGTAAACATCCTTATTCAACTTATCGTGATGATTCGAATAAACGCCCTCCTTTAAATAAGCGCCCCCTTCGACGTCGTATTTTGGAATAAACGCCCCCTTCCCTCCCCCAGAAAGTATCCCAACAAAAGCGCTACTTGAATGGTGTAAATCTTCATTTAATTTAGCTTGCATTGACATTCACACATTACAACGATATTGTCATCGATTTATAAACAATCTAATAGCATTTTTACTGTAGATTCAGTTTCTCGTAAATAAAGTTGCTGGTATTTTTTCGCCAAAATGGAATAAGCGCCCCTCCCAAATAACCGCCCCTCTCTAATAAGCGCCCCCTTAAAGACCGGAAAAATTTTATAAGCGCCCGGGGCGGTTAATCGATTCATTACGGTATTATTAACAACAGGAAACCCGAAACACCAGCGAAAACCCAAAAGAACGACAGGGGCTAGGCTGTAAGATTTGCTTCTATAATTAAGTTTACCTTTACATTATTTACACATAGATTGATAAAATTACCTTTAAAAACAGTCAATCGCTTAAAATTTGTCAAAGGAACTGAAGAAAAGCGGATTGTTTTTTTTTCTTCTAATGGTTCTACACAGTTGCTAGGGTTTCAAAAAGGCGGCTGATAGAGCTACTTGAACAGTCCTGGTACTGTATTATTAGTTAAGCATACTTGGAAAGAAGTCCTACCTTTATTTTTCCTGGTAAGTTGTGAGCCAGTCTGAGCGAGGGACTTCAGTATTAGCTCAGCGCGCTGGTAAGATGGCGGAGAGCCTGGAAAAATAAGGCATTGGAAAAAAGATGAAGATGTCAACAACAACCGTCTCACAAGTAACAAGATAGAGTTCTACATGTTCACAAGGGAATTCAGTATCAGCCTAGAGCGCTGATAGGAAATACCAACAGATGGAAAAAAATAAAGATTGTCAGCAACAACAGGCGACAGCCTCTCGCGCGCTCCGGCTCTTGCTGCAAAATAGCAACAACAAAAAGGTATTTAGCGCTTACGAATCAGCCAGAATGTCAAAAAGGACTCATTTTCATCGTCACTCTCTGGAGTGGTGACAGCTATTTTTGTGTTGTTGTTGTTGTTCTTTCGTGTCTCAGAAGTCACGTGATTTTTTTAGTGAAAGCCCTATTATGTTTACCTATAACTTTACTTACCGTTATCAAGCTTTCTCTCCCGTTTCTGCACTTTGGATTTACCGCCATGATATCCCATAGTTCTTTTGTCACCCCACGTCTCACTATCTTTCGTGTAACGAGATGTGCTGCTCCGCTGACCGCTAGTACCCGAGGACGCACTTCCAGCTTTACCCCTATACCGACTCCCGGAGCTCCGCTGACCACTCGCACTGGAGGACGCACTGGAAGCTTTCTCCTGGCGACGGCCATCCTGGCCATACTCTACAGACGAAGCGCTCTTCGCCTGGTGCCGAACCTCAGTGCTCCGCTGACCGCTCGTACCGGAAGACGCACTCGCAGGCTTAGGGGGGTAACGAGCGTGAGTTGTTACCTTGGGCTCCGCTGAATGAAAGGAAAGGAGCGACGAGATGGAATCATCCAGGTAGTCCGGTTCGTCCGCGCCGCTGGCGCTTACTCCGTATGAGTTTTGTCTATCTGGCTTAGGCGACGAGCTTCCCAATGGAGGGCGAAAATTGTCAAACGACTGACTGTCTATTTTGTACTCAAAGTTAGATCCATCAGAGTCGAATCCCTTCTCGTGGTAATGAGGCATCCCCGTTGAGTTCGTGCCATCAAAGACAGGTGGCGACTCGAGCCGTTTCGCTTGGGGATTCTTGTCTAGATACACAGGTGGTGATTGTGGTCGTGCATTTACCCTAGTGGGGCGTGTCTCAGAGTACCTATCTCGATGGGCGTCGTCAGTGAGTTGAGCGAAGTACGGAGGTGACTGGGGCCGTGTGTTAGCCCCGGTCTGACTTGGTTGTCCGTATCGCTGCCCGCTCTCGGTGAAGTCTACGGGTGATTGAGGCCGTGTGTTTGCCTCGGTCTGACTTGGTTGTCCGTATCGCTGCCCGGTCTCGGTGAAGTTTACGGGTGACTCAGACCGTGTGTTAGCCCCGGTGCCCATTCGTTGCTTGTCATGCTGTGCGTTGTCTCTCTTGTCGGAGCTCGGTAGAGAGGACGCCGAAGGCTGCTGAGATTGTGTTTGGAATGCAGAGATCATATTGCGCACGTCTTGAAGGAGGGACTTGAGCTCGTTGTGATCTTCTGGTATCAAACTCTGTGGAGTAACCTGGAGTAGGAAAAATGCGGAATAAGGGACGGACCGTTGGAAAATTGTAGGGGATGGGAAAAGAAATAAATTCTTACATGTAAACTGCAAAAAAAAATACATGCAGCTAAATCTGAGAAGTGGCGGAGTTGAATCATGCACATCATGCAGACCAAAAACCAAGGCACGAGACTAAAACCCACGACGACGCTGTACCTGTGCGGGGGTGGACTGGAGCATCGTGGACAAACTCTTGACTGGTACAGGCGGTTGTGAGGTGGCCGTCTCCTTGGGTGTACCCATCATGCTTTGCAGTACAATGGGCTGTTGCAGCGCGGGCAGTGTCCCGTTATAGTCAGTCTGATTACTGAACGGCGTTATTCTAATAAAAAAAAAACAGGCCAATCTATTAGTATTACTCACCAAAAAATAGTTTCAGGTCTACTTACTTTTAATCAAACGAAAACCCCTATGGGCAAGTAAATAAAAGATTGTAACTATACCCTGGGACACACGGCTATGCCTGCGGGTGGAGGGGATCCGAGAGGCAAAAAAAATATATAATACCCAAAAATACTAAAATGCGAAACCTAAGTTTTATACAACCACACAAGTTTTAGTACACAGGACAGGTACAGAGGAGGTGAAAGAGATATACCAGATGAACATGTGAAAAGGTTATACCAGATAAACATGTGAGAGGGGCATACCAGTTAAACATGTGAGAAGGTTATACCAGATGAACATATGAAAGGGGCATACCCGATGAACATGTGAAAGGGGTATACCAGATAAACATGTGAAAGGGGTATACCAGATGAACATGTGAAAGGGGTATACCAGATGAACATGTGAAAGGGGTATACCAGATAAACATGTGAAAGGGGTATTCCCGATGAACATGTGAAAGGGGTATACCAGATAAACATGTGAAAGGGGTATACCCGATGAACATGTGAAAAGGGTATACCAGATGAACATGTGAAAGGGGTATACCGGATGAACATGCGAAAGGGGTATACCAGATGGACATGTGAAAAGGGTATACCAGATAAACATGTGAAAGGGGTATTCCCGATGAACATGTGAAAGGGGTATACCAGACGAACATGTGAAAGGGGTATAACAGATGAAAATGTGAAAGGGGCATACCAGATGAACATGTGAAAGGGGTATACCAGATGAACATGTGAAAGGGGTATACCAGATAAACGTGAAAGGGGCATACCAGATGAACATGTGAAAGGGGTATACCAGATAAACATGCGAAAGGGGTATACCAGATGAACATGTGAAAGGGGTATACCAGATAAACATGCGAAAGGGGTATACCAGATGAACATGTGAAAGGGGTATACCAGATAAACATGTGAAAGGGGTATACCAGATGAACATGTGAAAGGGGTATACCAGATAAACATGTGAAAGGGGCATACCAGATGAACATGTGAAAGGGGTATACCAGATAAACATGCGAAAGGGGTATACCAGATGAACATGTGAAAGGGGTATACCAGATGAACATGTGAAAGGGGTATACCAGATAAACATGTGAAAGGGGTATTCCCGATGAACATGTGAAAGGGGTATACCAGATAAACATGTGAAAGGGGTATACCCGATGAACATGTGAAAAGGGTATACCAGATGAACATGTGAAAGGGGTATACCGGATGAACATGCGAAAGGGGTATACCAGATGGACATGTGAAAAGGGTATACCAGATAAACATGTGAAAGGGGTATTCCCGATGAACATGTGAAAGGGGTATACCAGATGAACATGTGAAAGGGGTATAACAGATGAAAATGTGAAAGGGGCATACCAGATGAACATGTGAAAGGGGTATACCAGATGAACATGTGAAAGGGGCATACCAGATTAACATGTGAAAGGGGTATACCAGATGAACATGTGAAAGGGGTATACCAGATAAACGTGAAAGGGGCATACCAGATGAACATGTGAAAGGGGTATACCAGATAAACATGCGAAAGGGGTATACCAGATGAACATGTGAAAGGGGTATACCAGATAAACATGCGAAAGGGGTATACCAGATGAACATGTGAAAGGGGTATACCAGATAAACATGTGAAAGGGGTATACCAGATGAACATGTGAAAGGGGTATACCAGATAAACATGCGAAAGGGGTATACCAGATGAACATGTGAAAAGGGTATACCAGATAAACATGTGAAAGGGGTATACCAGATGAAAATGTGAAAGGGGCATACCAGATGAACATGTGAAAGGGGTATACCAGATGAACATGTGAAAGGGGTATACCAGATAAACATGTGAAAAGGGGATACCAGATGAACATGTGAAAAGGGGATACCAGATGAACATGTGAAAAGGGGATACCAGATGAACATGTGAAAAGGGGATACCAGATGAACATGTGAAAAGGGGCATACCAGATGAACATGTGAAAGGGGTATACCAGATGAACATGTGAAAAGGGGATACCAGATGAACATGTGAAAAGGGGATACCAGATGAACATGTGAAAAGGGTATACCAGATGAACATGTGAAAGGGGTATACCAGATGAGAATGTGAAAGGGGCATACCAAATGAACATGTGAAAGGGGTATACCAGATGAACATGTGAAAGGGGCATACCAGATGAACATGTGAAAGGGGTATACCAGATGAACATGTGAAAGGGGTTTACCAGATAAACATGTGAAAGGGGTATACCCGATGAACATGTGAAAGGGGTATACCAGGTGAACATGTGAAAGGGGAATAAAACTGGCCGTCATTTCACGTGGTGAGAAACCACTGTAAGTTCTACTGCAGCAGAATAAGGGAAGGGGGTCCTACCTGAGTCCAGCAGTGACACGACCAAGAATCTCGGCTACAGTAGCGGCATCAAGTTTGACAGACGATCTCTGGTTCCTTTCGAGTTCCTTCAAGAAGCATAAATCTCGCCAGTAACTACGTAGTATTAGAAATATGCAAATCCTTATAATCATCACATCAACATTAACGTCGTCAACATTATTATCATCATAGCCGCCATTCTCTTGTTGAATTACCCACAACAACATTAGTTCAACTAGTTTCACGTCGTTAGCTTTATCGGATTGAGCACCATCGAATTAGTCTCTTAAAAATATTCCTCAGGATTAAAAACATCATTACCACCAGTACCTTAATCTCCAATGAGTGCTTGAGTTTCAACCTTGCGTTATCCTGACCAAGTCTCTCTATTTCCGCTTGAGTGTCTGCGTGCTTGATTGCAGCCTATTCAAAACAACGGAAACGAGCCATTTAGCTACAAAATACCCTTATTCCGGCATATCATAGCAACGGAATCGCATAGAAAATAATATAGGATTTTCAATAAAATTACAAGCACATGCTTTAATTTGTGACACCAAGCGCCGATCAATATTCATAAATGAACGTATGGAACTAGTACTTTGCTTGTCAAAGGAAAAACCTCACCTTATAACCAAGACATCCTTGCAAGCAAAAAGTATATTTCAGGTGAATAATCTTTGTCATACCATACTATTTGGTGAGAGAGGGTTCACTTGAGCAGCCACGCCTTTAAACAGTAGAGGCTGGTCGCTTGAGTTGTTAGACTAAAGTTTATATAGTATCATATACAGATAAAGCTTAATTTTGAATTGATGGCGCATATTATGACTGCAGTACCTTTTCAAATGCCTGTTTTAAATGTTTGATTTTAGTTTCGACGCTAATTTATGCCTGGCTTATAATGGATATTGATGGAGCATACTGCGATTGTAGTACCTTTTCAAATGCCTGTTTTAAATGTTTGATCTTAGTTTTGACGCTAACTTATTTCTGGCTTATAATGGATATCGATGGAGCATACTGCGATTGTAGTACCTTTTCAAGAGCCTGTTCCAGATGTTTGACCTGCTTCCTATAGCCATCGCAGTCTTCCCGGACTTGCTGCGCCTGGAAACTCAACTGATCCCGATCCTCCGTCATTTGGGCCAACTCGGCAGAGAGCTTGTTCGTCTTTGCTTCAAAATAACGCTTGTCCTGTAAATTAAAGCCGCATTGTCACCAGTTTACTTCCGGTCGACCACGTAACAGTATCCGATGGTTTTTAACGGAAAACGCGAAAAATATTTCAAAATATTGAAAGCAGTGTGTTTATTGGAAGTTTCTTTGAAGATCTGAATGATAATTTAGAGCGGATGGCCTGTTTAATATATTGGATTTTTATAGATTCTTTTGTCTTTTAACGGTTGAGGTTTCCGTCGGACCTCCGGAAGTGAACTGGTGATAATGCGGCTTTAATATGAAGTGAACAGATGGATATATTTGAACTTTTACTTTGCTCGAAAAAAAGCGAATAACCTTTCGAAAACCATTCGACAGTGTACAACAGCATTCGAACCTGGCACCGCAATTCGGACCAAATCAAACGCAACATGGGTTGTTCAGTTGAAGTACCTTTTGACTGGGATCTCAAGCGAAAAATGTATTATGTATATTTATTAGAGGTAAAAATCTTCGCATCATCGGATTGCTGTTTTTGCGTAATCTAAGAATACCAAAGAGTTACCTTGATTGCCGCATTCAGGCTTTCCTGCATCCAATGGATTCTGCGAAACAGGAAAAAAAATCTTTATCATAAAATTGCTACAACATTATGTACGGCAGATTAACACATGTACTATCATCTGCTAGATCTTGTATTTCTCCTAGAACTAAAACATTGTGAAAACGTACTTGTTGTTGAGGGAGTCCAGTTCTCCCCGCTTAGCGGTAATCTGCTCCTGCATCGACTCCGCGACAAGGACCGCTAGAACAGAGAAAGAATGTATGAAAGGAAAAGTACACGTGAAAGGGAGTACACGAGCTGTTTATATCAACAACAATTATAAGATGAAACAAGGAGTGATGAAGTGTTGGATTTCTTCCTTTCACCATGATGTAATTTCTACCCACCTTTACCACTCATCTCTCCTTTTGCTTTTAAGAGCCTTTTTGTGAGATTCAAGTCTTGTTCGGAACCTTGAAAAAAAAAACAGAAAACATCTTATTATGAACTCGTCAATTATGCCTATTATTGTTGTAAAAATAACAACAACAACAAAATAAAAATGTCCTACTCAAGTTTCTGCATTTAACAGCTCAGAATATTTTCTTTTTTGGAAACACAAATATGGCGGCCTAAATGGATTATGACATCATCATTTAAGCCCCTCGCCTTTTACCGCCGGGAAGATATATTTTTCGCTTTAAAAGCTTTTTCCCGTCGGTTTTTGCAATTTTAGAGCAGCCAGTGTGTTAGGTCATCTTTCCAAGATATCTCGTGCAAGGCTTCAAAGCGATGGAGTAAAAATATGGAAGATGGTGAGTATTCGAAGGGAATTGGAGCTCTGCAGCGCCATGTTTGACCGATTTCGAACCCAAACACATTGGGCTTAGAAAAAATATTCTGAGAATAAGGGGTTATGTAGCTTTCGAAATCGGTAAGTCTCTATATGAGACGCGAAGCCAGTTGCTGGGACGTTTGGTTTCTTTAAACAATATCGTATTGAGCTCTGCACATCACCGACATAAGTATAGGCAACAAGGGCCCTCCCTACACTATCAAGTGGAATGCTTCGTTTGATAGCTAGCCTAGCCGTATTTATTGCTATCATTTTTATTGCTTTTTCTGGCTGATTTTTAAACCAGAAATCTTATACAGCGCTGCCAAAGTTATTATTAAATAGCTAAATTGAATAAAAATAAAATAAAATTTTTGTGTGAGGCTGTAGTTTCAGTTGGCTCCTCTGCAATAAGGCCATCATAAATAATAAGCTACTGTACTCTATAAATTGAAAAGAAACCCCTTTCTCTTTTCTAAGTATATTTGTTACAATTTATTTCAGATATTGACCATGGCAAAGAAGATGAAAATAAGTAAATATATAAGGATGGACAGAGAGATCATTGAATTTTCTCCTTTGTATTCCACTGTTAGTGATAAAAAAACTTATACTATTCTTTTTATCTTAATAGTTTTTTTATTTGTTCAAGGTATGTGTTATTGACTATTACACTTTTTGAAAGTATGGTTACAAACTGACCCCCTAGTTCTGTAGCACTCCCAAGAAAATAGGGGGGACCCCCTTCGTATTTACAAAGACAATGCTTAAAGTCCATATAACCTTTCAGAGTTGATAGACTTTGTCAATTCTTTATATTTTTATATTTTCATCAAATGGTATGTGGTTCGTATGGACCCCATAAAACACGCGTTCGCGCGAATAACTCAAATCTGTAATATTGAGGCATTTTGGTCAACTATCGGAAAAAAGGCCGTGAACTGAAAGGCCCGGGTCCAGTCATTTGTGACGTAGATCGAGATGTCAACCAAATTACATGAGAAAACATATGCGCGCTAAACTGGTTCCCGTCTACATGTCTTCTTAGCTATTGCTGAAGAACGTTTTGGGGTTACAACTTTTACCGTCATCTTTATATCTCAACCTGGTAGTCAAATGATTATTTAACTTCAGGAAACATACCTGCAAAATTTAGCAGATTTTTTTTTTAGTCTTTTTAGTCTTTTTTTAGTGAATTGTTTTTCATTGTGCGCGCGCGCTGTATTCGCAATCAAGAATGGCGACATTCTCACGAGCGCGCGCTGTTTTTGAAACCTACAACAAAACGATATTTTCTTTTTTCGCATACAATTCTCGACTAAATTATTCTTCCCTTCATTGTGGGTAGCATTGCAATAGAAAACAATTCGCCAATATTTTGTGGTATTGCCGTCTCTGAATTTTAACGGATTTAAGGAAAATACGTTGTTCCAGATTTTCCCTCCAAAACTTGGAATTATTCACTCGATTCAACTCCTTTCGCGCGGCCAGGAAAATTTTCAAAGATCTGTAGAAAAATTCAAATTTCAATAAAATTCAATTCCCTTTTCAGAATTTGAAAGTTTATCTATGGTTTGTTTTGGCTAGATTGATATAAGTGAGAGGTTTTAAGAACTTTAAAGAACGCTGTTTGGTGGAAAAATGGTTTGAGATTATATGGCTTTCAACGTTAATGGAGATTTGCACCCCAGCCTCTGCTACGGCCCTGCCCCTGGTCCATGGACTCCTTGTTGAAAATAGGTTTTCTAGTAATAACATGTTTTCTAGCTTATATTATGATCCGAGTATAAACCAAGAGCATGGATGAAGGTTGGTTAAAAAGTTTCTATGTATATTAAATCCCCAGAGCTAACACAGTATTATACTTATATAATTCGCACTAAAACATACTATAAGACACAGCATATTGTGCATTCAAAAGGTGCAATGGGCTTTTGAAATAAGAGGGGATCTATGATTATTTCACATCACTTTTATGTATGGTGATTGATTGTTAAAATTGTATGATTGGACAAATTGTTTCCACTTTTCTCCCATTTACTCTGACTGAAAATTTTCTACCAGAAAGAATTCAAATCATTAGAATTCTGTTTGAGTAAAATTGTTTAGGAGAAGAATGATAAGCTCATGAAAATTATTTGTTTTATAGACACATTGCATTATAAATATGCTGTAAATAACATTTATAACATAACATGTGTCCACTGCATTTCTTTGGGATTGAACATTTTACCAACAGGCTTGTGTATTTTTGGGGTGGCAAGTTTCCATCCTTTTTGGGTGTATGACATTTTGAGCTATGTTGGACCATTTCATCATGTTTATAACTGAATACTGCCCCCACCCCTTCCAACCCACCCCTGGGCAATTATCCCTCTAACCTTCAAGGCATATAAATCCTAAGCCCATTCAGCCTTTCGGCTATTAAGTCATAGCCCATTCATGCTCTAGGGACATTGTCAAATATTTAAATTTAAGAGTTATACAAAAGATGGGCTGGTTGGTACAAGCCAAGCAAAAAAAAAATAAAAAATGTGTCTTCTATTTGTTTTATTTGATATTCTGTGTACCACATGCTTTTTGTGTGTAGGAGATGAGATGATTTAAGATTATACCTCTATTAAGACATTAAAACAAATATGAAATACTGTATGTGTCAAGTCATTTTCTGCAGTGGCTGATCCAAGTGTGGCTCTGTGGTCCAATCCTTTTTAAGGGCCTATGGTACTATCTTTTGAGTACGTTGCTAGGGAAATTTGTTTGTTTTATAAAAGCTTCTGTTTTTGTCAAATCTCTTGGAACTTTCAACATAAGTGTTTTAGACCTAAATAACACAAGTGATGACGTCATTTGACCCCTCCCATGGTCACGTGACCCAGAACAGAAACACGTGTCGGAGAAGCTACTGTTGAAATCTAACATAATTTTTGTTGCAGAAATATTTTAACTTCACTATTTTCTAAAACTTCACGCATCGGATTTGCGAAATTTTGGTTATTTCAATGTTTTGATGCCTCGAATGTCAAAACAAAAAAGTGTTTCCAGAAAAGGAAATATTCCGAGGTGTTTAAGTTGGAAAAAGTGGATTTCTCTCATAACCATTCTTTCCGTCCCGCTGTTTCCAACTAACCGAATGGTGTTATCATCTCTCATGTAGCTACACCTCACCTTTAAGTCTAGATAGCAGTTTGCTAATTTCCTTCTAACTAACCGAATGGTGTTATCATCTCTCATGTAGCTACACCTCACCTTTAAGTCTAGATAGCAGTTTGCTAATTTCCTTCTAACTAACCGAATGGTGTTATCATCTCTCATGTAGATACACCTCACCTTTAAGTCTAGATAGCAGTTTACTAATTTCCTTCTAACTAACCGAATGGTGTTATCATCTCTCATGTAGATACACCTCACCTTTAAGTCTAGATAGCAGTTTGCTAATTTCCTTCTAACTAACCGAATGGTGTTATCATCTCTCATGTAGCTACACCTCACCTTTAAGTCTAGATAGCAGTTTGCTAATTTCCTTCTAACTAACCGAATGGTGTTATCATCTCTCATGTAGCTACACCTCACCTTTAAGTCTAGATAGCAGTTTGCTAATTTCCTTCTAACCGAATGGTGTTATCATCTCTCATGTAGCTACACCTCACCTTTAAGTCTAGATAGCAGTTTGCTAATTTCCTTCTAACTAACCGAATGGTGTTATCATCTCTCATGTAGCTACACCTCACCTTTAAGTCTAGATAGCAGTTTACTAATTTCCTTCTCCCTCTCGCCGTCTTTTCCCGCCAGCACTGTGTTAAGTGTGTCCCTCTCCTCTCGCAGCTTGCCCACCTCCATTTGACGGCCCTTAAGCTCGGATAGGGCGTTTTCGCGGTCATCTAACAGCGCTGCCATTTCCTCTCCCTTAACTGTTACTGTCTGCTGCAAATCCTTTGAAAGTCAACGAAAAAGAAAGACGAGTGTCTAATTCAATGACTCTATTTGTATTTTTCTGAATAATGTCATTCATCATAAGTCTCAATTTCTTGCGTTCAAAGGAGTTAAAAAAGGTGTGTGCCTGGGGGAGAATGCAAACTGAAAAAAATCAAATTACTTCATCGACGCTTTATACGCCTAACTCAGAACATGTTGCTTGGGGTCTTGGTCGAATAAAAAAAAACAATTATCTGCTCTGCTTCAGTGATCAAAATACAATTTTATTCAAAGACCAATGAGCAAAGCAATTAAAAAAGAGCCAAATTCAAACATGCATATGTAAACATTACCTTTAAAAATATTAATTATATTGAGGTCATCACATCCAATCCTAATATCGATAGTGTCTAGTCTCCTACTCCAACCTAAATTATCCGTCTAATCTCCATCATCGAAAATCACCATACACAAACAGTTCCTAATGATCTAACCTTCATTATTTTCACAACCGTAACCACACAAATGGATGAGGTACCTAAAAAGCATCAAACGATCTTTACTCCCATCAAGCCAACTGACATCTTGACTCCCACGCGCTCTACGAATTTCTAAGCGGCCTTCTTTTCCCTTTACACCTAACCACCAGAGAAGCCGCACCATATATACCAGCGACTACCCATTATTACTCCCAACCTAACTGATACCTGGACTTGCTGCTCCAAGTCTTTCACAAGCTTATCCTTCGCCTTGAGCTTCTTCGCCAAAATCTCTCGATGTCGCTTCATTTCCTGGACCTCTCGGACCTGTTCTTGTAGATTCTGTATCAGCTCCTGTCTCTCTCGTTGCAGAGAATCCCCAGTTTGGTTATTCCGCTCAAGAATCTGCGCTAGATTCGCACCCTGCTCCTTAAAGCTCGCTATGGTCCATTCTCGTTCCTCAAGTTGAGCTTTGAGCTTCTCAATCTGGGTTTGCGCGCTGTTTAGCTCTTTGCTCTTCTCCTCTGCAAATCCTGTCTTGGCGAGAAGATCTTCCTTTAGCTGGTCCAGTTCCTTCGCCTGAGATGAGACAAACATACTCTTTACCATATGTGCACCCTGTCTACCTCTTTCACGTGTTCACAAGTGTTTATCGATTATAACTGCAGTTAGCTAAGAGTCTGCAGAATTCTTAGAATCGCATCAAGTCTCAATTGAATACTGTCTTTCTGAATCGCCTACTTCGGTGTTACCTATACCTAGCTTTGTTTCCTCGGGTTTCCTTCATATTTGTCAAACGTAAATGCATTTCTTTGTCTATATTCATCTGTGAGCTCGTTGTATTTTAGATGCCCATTCACCTTATCATCATAGCGAGTAGCGAGTTCAATCTTCTCCTCTCTCACCACCGACACCTCCCTGTCTCTGAGCTCAATAGCTTCTTGCAGACTTGTCCTCTCTTTGTTCAGTTCCTCCAGTTGGGAGTCCTTTTCAGCCAGCTCCCTATTCAAGGTTTCTACCTGAACGTTCAGCTTGTTCACCTCAAAAAGAATTATGTTAAGCCTGGAGTTGGACTTCTCCTGCTCCTCACTGGCTACTCTCCTCATCTCTTGCTCAGCTTGCTGATAGAATTCTTGCTCCTTCTGCTGCAAAAGCGATCTTGCCTCTCTAACCTACAAAAGACGTTTCGGCATAACCTTTTACAGATGCAAGGATTGGATTGAAGTTTTTAATTAAAATCAATACGTTACCGCGGTTGTGACACGCAGTCTGCAACCGAGGCAATCAACAGTAATGATTACTTGGATGGACTCAACGAACCCGCAGTACAGAACATTGAACAAGGCCACCACGGTCACAACCAAAGTTCTGGACTTCCAAACTTTCCAGATGTTACTTACTGTTTTAGTTAAACCAAGCCCGAGCGTTGGATTTCACATTGCGTTTAGCTACGCTAAAAAAATTAAATAATTGCCCATTGCGTTTAATTAGACTACTGAACGCTAAGAATATGTATCATTGATTTCCAAATACCTCGTTATTCAATTTCGTGATCTCTTCAGACTTTACGTTTTCGAAGGCTTTCTTTTCCTCCATGAGCTCTTGTAGCCGATGGCGTTCACTCGCAAGTTCCTGCTCACATGAGGTGAGCCTCTCTTGTAGTATAATGCTGTTGGCTTGTTCTCGGGACGCGGAAACTTGAAGCTGCTCCTTTTCTTTGCGAATGAGGTTTAGCTCTACTTGGGTCTCGCGGCTTGTGTTTTCGAAAGTGGACGACTAACACGAAAAAGTAAATGTAAGAGCATCGCCTTTACTTTTATCAAAAAGAGGTTGTATTAACTGTGCTAGGGTACAGTTTAGAGTCTGAGCGTGTGATATAACAAAGGCACGGCAGTCTTAGAAAGTTAATAAGCCTAGTTGTCTTGGACTAGACGGTAGCAGCTCAATAGAATGACCATTGGATAATATAATGTTAGTACCACAATATTATGATATCACGAAATTTTATGAAGGAAAATAATTTAAGCTAGGAAAAATACCAATTGACGCTTACCTGAGTTTCAAACTGTTTTGATAAGTCATTTTTTTGCTTGGATACGGACTCTAACTCCAAGCGAAGGGATTTCATCTTATCGTCCATTGCAGATATCTCGGTAATATGTTGCTCCCTTTTAGAAAAAAATGGCATATTAGTAACTTCACTTCTGGTCACCGCTCAACTTAACAGCAGCGTCTGATGTCTTTTTTTTCGACATTAACTTTGCGCTTTCCACTGGCGTTTGTACTGTAGAACATGTCCAGTGCCACCGTCACTTAAGCCTGCGTAGCAAGCGCAAAGGGCTGGGAAGATGAGGGAAAGACCTTGCGCGCCTGGAGAGAAGGATGGGGGGAATGTAGGGAATGGAAGCCCTCATCCCAGCCCTTTGGGTTTGCTACACAGGCTATCGTCACTTGAACATAAGTACTGTCAAAGCTCTTTTTTGCAACTACTTTTGTAAGCGACCAACCCTAGTTACGACTACAATTTCGCAATCCCTTTTGTTATTATCAGTGAATCCCACTAAAGCTTATTGAGACAGATTCTATTAGTCATCATAAGATTATACTTGTTGGTCACTAAAACCTGAGATGTCCGCGGTGATAACCGGTTTCGTGAAGCAAGAGAGAGAATACACAAACAGGTTCACCACTGTTTTTTATGTGAAGTCTTTACACCGATCCTTACTTGATATGTTTAAGTTGTTGCTGCAGCTGGTCTAGATCGTCACGCGCACTGGCTGAACGAGATGCGGCAATATCCAAGGCCTTGGAGTGATCGTCCTTCAGGTTTGTGATCCTACAGGATAACGACATAGGGAGCTTTTGACATAAACATTGGAGGGAAAAGTGGGCGGGGTTTCCCAAAAGCGTCTCAACACGGTACCATAACGCTTTAACTCCGTGAAGCTACCAAAAGGCTTTAACAAATGCTTTATTTCACATGACACACTGCTCATTTATCTCGACAACATTCTCGTTTTGCTCGAACTTACAACAATGAAAATCAAATCAATGGTGAAGAGATATAGAGATAAAAAAAAGTGTGAGGACTTTGCCTGCATAGAGAACACCTTTTGGTAAGTTTAGCACGAGCCTTGAGGATTACGACAGGATTTTCTCAAACTGTCATGGTTCCGTGACCATTCTTCTACTGACCTTGCTTCATAGTCGTTGCTCAATTTCTCCATCTTTGTTTGTGAGTCACTCTTTGAAGACTGAATGTCGTACTCAAGCTGTTCAGACAAAACCCAACATTCAAATACTTTGAAATCATTTTAAAAAGGTGTCTTCAATTGTTATGGGCAACTTAAAATCAACTACAGGAACAAGCAATTTACCAACCTTTTCCAGCCTTGCTTTGAGTAACTGCTTTTCACTTTCATCCTCAAAAAGGCATTTCTGTAGCTCCTGCACAAGCAATTCTGGTTTCGGACCAGAAGAGCCAAGAATCAGCTCTCCTCGCCCTCGCTTCACCACCTGATCTTGAACTACATGACGGAGGTGGCTGATTGCAGACGTGTACCCAACATTACACTCTTCATACTCTTTCACTCGTGTTTCAAGGCAACTTATAGTCTGAAACATCAAACAACAAATAACATTTTCAAAAGACTACTCATATAGTATCAATGTCGCCTACATGAAAACTTGTGTCTGCACCCCCAAGCATTTATAAGAACGCCTGAGGCATGAACCAGCACCCCAACCCAAGTAAACGTTTCTAGCCACATTCCTTTTTAAAAACATTACCTACAGTGGAATTAAATACCTACAGTAGTTTGTAAAAAAAAAACGCTTTTATACTGAAGGCCCTGACAGACCTATGTATTGTATCTTTAAATGCCATAACTATACAGAATACCTTGTTACAAAACACTTCCTCTGGTCATTTTGAAGTCTGGATAAGAACTCAAATAGGGCCCCATGTGTAAATCCAGAGTTAATAATAGCATACCCCACATTTCTGGATAAAGGTGGCCCAAATTCATTTCCTTTCCTGATATAATAAAGTTGCCCTGATGTAGGAAAGTTCTGAGACCTTACAGTACCTTATATAAATGTGAAACATTCAATAAAATACCCAACACAACTTAATACCCCTCAAATCGTTTTGGCATTATACAGAAGTACCTGATCTTTATCTGCAGCAGATTGCTTCTGCTTTAACAAAGCTGCCTCAAGTTGCTTGACCAGGTTTAGCTGACTTGCTGCTTCCGACTCTCTGTAAGAAAAAGGGGGAACAGCTGATAAATCAAACATATTTCTATGACAAAGCAATTGATTAACACTGAAAAAACCGATATCTTCAAAAAGGTACTCTTTATAAACGTAAAATAATTGATTGAGGTTAGTGTGGCTTTTTTTTGGCATGGGCTTCCTGTTAAAAAGTCATCTTACTTTTTATCATCACATTATTACGTATCCCTATTTTAAGGGGCAAACAATTTAAAATTAGAGCACTAGACCAAAGAAAACAATAACCATGACATAATAGTTTTACCGTAGCGCAAGGATATGGTCTCTGCCTTCGATTGTCTCATGAAGTCTTTCCTCTAGCTCTTTCACAATATCTCTGTAGTAAGCTTCTTGCTTAGCACACAGTTCAGTAGTCTATGGAAATTTCAGAATGTTTGAACCACGGTCAGGTCGTGCGGTATAAAAACCTGGCTTGAGAACAGGGTTAATAAATTTTATCCAATGAGGACATCTGGATGGTCCTTTGGGAGGTCCTCAAGGGTAGTAGAAACAGTAAAGAAACAATAGTTTTGTTACCCAGGCTCAAACACTATGAAGGTGAAACAGCAATGCAATGTAGGAACAACGCATGTCAATAGTAAAAACAGCACATCTCACCATACGAAGCCTTGTTCTCAAGTCCTCTGTTTGCTCTCTATATTTTTGCATGAAAACTTCCAAATCCCTCTGACTTGAGCTTTGGGTTGTCATGGAGACATTACTTCCAAGCCCTTGAGGAGCAAGAGGAAATCCTCTGGGAAAAGAAGAGACAAAGTTTTAATATGTCGAGTATCTATGTAATAAAAAAATAATATAGGCAATAAAACAAAACATCTCATTACCTTGGCCATTCTAGTGTTCTAGTGTTCATTGTCTGCAAAGAGTCTTTCTGACTTTGCTAATGACAAAATATACATAACCGGTCAAATGTGGACATTGGTTAAAAACATACCTATAATATATTGCTGTTTCAGTTTTAATATAACAGTGTGATTGTGAATTTAATAATTTTGTATTTTACTCAGTAGGACTCTCCCCTTTGTCTGATACATGTAAAAATCATAAAGATTTACCTTGAATCCCAAGCAAATTCATGTAGGTGCAGGGTTCAAAATAATTATTTTTAAATCTGCTAGATTAATTACCAAGAAATCTTGACAACATCACCAAATAAATCATGTAGGTCATCCCTACTGTACCTCATGCTGATGTAGTTCTGCCCTCAGTCGATCCAACTCATGTTCTCGTGCAGACAACTGAGATTGAAGGTCTTGTAAGACATTGGACTAAGGGTCAGAAAAAGAGTATGTGGTCAAAACAAGCAAAACAAGCCAGGTAACTGCAAACCTTAATTATCATATCTAATTCATAGAAATTGATTTTAATTTTCTTGGCCAAGTTATCCAAGCGTAAATATAATATATAATTATATAAAGATATAAAAAATGGCTTTGTAAGATTGTTTGAATACTAAACACAATCAAATCAATGTGATTGTGTTCAATTGCATTGAATTTCCAAACATGCATAGTAGACACCCTTTGACTACACCTAAGAGTGTGAGTGTGAGGTTTCATTTGGACGCAGTGGCACTAAAAAAAAAAGTTGATTAAGATTTAAGTTTAATTTCATCTCCACTGCCTCCACTGAAACTATATGAACTCCTGGAATCTCTTGTCTTTTTACATAGAAAATAACTTAATTTATCCCTGTGCATCACTTATCTGTCATATTTAAGGGACAAAAGAAGCATAAATTTTGGCCTATAGTAACTTCTTTAACAACAACTTACACAACAACTTAGAATGAGTATGTGTCTAAATATGTACAGTACAGTAAGTTGTATTTGAAGAACATTCCTAAGGTCTCGTGATGATAACATGGGCTATAAAAATACTAAACTTTTACATTTTCTAGTTCATTTTACTGACCTCACGCTGGATGTGCTGTTTCATGTTTTCTAGGTTGTGATGCAGGCCGGTAATATCACTTACATTCGTCGTGGCTGTATTCCTTTGAGCTGAGGTAAAATAAAAATGATGCTAGAACAGAACTTTAGCTGCACAACTAACTTTGTATTTTAGTGTGAAGTGGAACTTTTTACGATGTCTAGTATTAATGTGTATTATAGCATTATAGTATTATATCAATGCAACTTCAAGTATCCAAATTCCCCACGACTTACTCACTCGGCAGCATTGGTAGTAGAGTACTTATTGGATCGAAAAAGCATTAATTTTAGAATGAGGTTAGTGAACTTTGAATCAAAATTGGAAACTTAAGCGCAAGCTTTAATAGGGTCTAACATTTAAGCATTAAGCACAAACCTTCCGTTGATCGTACTGAACTCATTGTATCAGACGAGCAAGTAGTTAACGGCGCCGGAGGGATCATCAACGTTGCTGGAAGCGGAGGAATACCATTAATAGGGCTACGGCCTTGAGCAGAGCTTGCAATGTTTTCCTTTTCGTCGTCCATTATGGTGTTTTGCCCTTGTTGTAAGGATGAAGCCATGTTCGTACGACTAGCCTTGTTCCATATCGGAACTCTCGCTTGAATAAAATAAACACTACAAACTGTACATATCAAGGATCAGACAAATTTTGGGAAATGAAAGCAAAGCTTTGGGTTTACAAAAGCTGAAAGCAGCTGTCTTTTGAAACGCTTGAAACGAATTGTATTCAAACAAACCGCGCTCAAACCGCGCTCTTATTGACAACCGCGTGGAGCCTAGAAAACAAAACACAGGCATCCCATATTAGGAAAAAAATCCTGTCGTTTCTGTCGGCCACCCACAGGTAGCCCAAGCTCTGTATTTGTCCCTAATCAATAGTGCCAAGATTCAAGATCCACGATTTGAACTCTTACCAGAACGAAGTAAGAATTTAAATCGTGAATCTTGAATCTTGAAAAAGGCGCTTTAATACGGCCAGATAACACGCAAAAAAGTAAAATAAACACAACACACGTCTTTTGAACCAGTTGTTTTTCAGTTATTTTTCAGTAATTTTGTTTTTTTCGCCCTATGTTTACCGTAAAAATCATTAGGGACAAATTCAGAGCTTGGGCTGGGCTACCAGTGCAGACCCCACTTTCGCGGTCGCTGATTACCAGTCTTTCCGTTCCCGTTAATGGAAGTTAAATTCGCGTTCCCTTTGTGACCCAAATCCCATTTCCCAGACAAAAAAACAAGGCGAATATCGGTTCCCGTTTTACCACGCTTAAAGACCCTCTGTGCGACCAAAGGTATCAAGGGAACGAACCCCAGTATTTATATCACTTATCATCCCTGTCTCCCATTTTCACACTTTTAGCATCTCTTGCACAAGATTTTGCCTTCGCGATCACACACTGGCCGGCAGCCCCTTATTCCTGATAAAAGCAGCTTTCACCCTCGTCCTAGCTCCGCAACAGCCCCCAGTCTCTCCATCCGTGCATGAATAAGCGCCTGGCTATGTACTAACTACATACATTCGTTTTCAAGCCCCCAAAAATAAAATTGTCTTATTCTCCACGGTGATCACCGAAATTTCACTTAAATCATCGTTGCGTAAGTATTAAAACTAAAATAGTATGAGCAACAAGCTTGCTAATTGGGACACAAACTCCTTAATTAATATGTTTTTTGTTTTTGCTCCGTCTCGCGGCAGGTGTACTAAATGCCTAATATGGAGAGCAGGAAATTGTTATCGAAAGCAAAAACATGAAAACGGACCAGACATAGGAGACGTGACGCTACCAGCCACTATCTTCACTGCCCGTCTTCTCAACGAGAACTTCAAAAAACTTGGATAAAACATGAGCATATGTGACAAGCAAGGCAGCCGCTAAGAACACTGTTTGACCATGGATTCTGTAGCGAATAATATTTCCTTGGAAACATAACTATCGTATACACTAGAAAATTAGTTGGAGATCACAGAGTATCGCCGACAGGCAAGCGAGAAGAACCGGCGCTGCGGTGAGGTAAGTTGTTATCTTTCAGTCGTTGAAAAACCTGTTTGGAAGCGGCGATACCAAGATTAACTACAAATTTGCTCAAAGGGTTTTATCGTGATCCACTTGAATAATTTGAAGGTACCAATATACCAAGAGATAAACCTGAATTTAAATGAATTACGTCTATTTAACTCGAGGACAGTTAATGGGACCGAATTTGAGAAAAAAAGGTATTGACGAGCGAAAAAAACTCACATTCTCCTTTTTGCGTCGCTGAACTAACTCAAAGGGTAACTCTAGGTTTAAATTATCTTTTGCTTCCTTTATAAATATATTCAGACTTATTTTCTTAAACCTTTATACACTCGGGTGAATTTTGTATACACGATCAGTGAATTTTGTTTTTCTTTGCTTAATGGTTATGAATTTTGTTCTATAAATGTTTTTATAGGAAGAGTCTTTTTAAAGATAAAACAGCTGGCTGTAGAAGATATTGAAGATGTTGTGTCATAACGCAGTATGCAAACAAAAATACTACATTAGACGTTCTTTTTATAGAAAATTAAAATTATATAGACAAAATGACCTTTAAAAGAGACAGCCGCGGTTTTTTGAGCAGCAGTTGAATAATTCGCAAAATTCAAGACTAAATTCAAAAGAACGCACTATAAAAAAATATTTATCTATTTATTCCAAGAACAATTACTCCTACTATTATATTACTGCTCTGTGTTTCAGTTTCACAGCACAACGTTTGCTCTAGCTTTTTACGTCAGAAATAACAAATAGTTGTTCTGATAAATTAAAAAAGCCAAGAACTATACGTCTGTTCATTTTGTTTGCCTTTTTTAACCGCAGTAGTACCGTTTCCTTTTCTTCTTTTATTTGATTTTTTCTCGTTCGTCTTATACATAACTGGTTTCGTTGTTTCATTGCATTTGCCGTTGTTCAAAATGTAAACAATATATATATATATATATATATATATATATATATATATATATATATATATATATATATCCGCTGTTGTCTGGATAAAATTTTGTATTGGATTTGGTATGTAGATAGTACTATCCCACAAGCCCCTGATTCACGAATAAAATTTAACCTTATGACAAGAATAGTCGTCAGAGTTTGAAACTTGAACAATTTTCCATAATTTAAACCAACGTTTGAAGCAACGTTCTAATGGGCTGTAACTGCTTTATTGCTTTCCTAGATAAATGGCCATCATTTGCATGAACAAATATTTTAGGTTATCTACACCTTCGTATTAAGCATATACATCCTTTGGCTTTACACAGATGATTTAGTTTCGATAATGTATGGGTACGTACAATGCAATGATGTTTTTTATGTCCCACCCCTTCTTTTCTAAATGTGTGGAACGTTCGTTCCGTTTTGAGTTTAAAAACGCACAATTTTTGCCCAAATCTCTCACATTATTTTCTTAATTGCGTATTATACTTAATAGGAACCCCTTTTTCTAACTGTAAATAGCTTTTTGAAAAAAACCGATATGTGATCGTCTAGCACTTAACCGATAGTGCTACCCTGCTGCTTGGGCCCCTAACTAGGACAAAAATCAGCCTGATATTATTCCAATGATTAGAAAATACCAAGGCTCAGATACCAGCAAAATATTTTCTGATTCAGAGTGATGCGTTATAAAATGCAGTATTAAAGAGCGACCTTAAATTTTATTTGTAATTCTTTTTCATTTGGTAATATCCTTTATATAACACTTATAGCTGGGGGTCCGTTTCTCGAAGCTCCCGAAAACTTTTCGGGCCCGTAGACTTCTCGCGTTACTCTCTCGGGTCCCTAAAAACTCGGGAATTTCGATAAACACGAAATTTGTCATCCTCTCGCTTTTCAAGCAATTTCGGGCGCCTGGTATGTAAACTTCGGGTTGCGAAGTCACTTTAATTGAGGAATATCCATAAGAACATCCATGAAAATGCTTCAAAAATATCAATGGGTATCAACGTATTTATATAAAAAAACGAGGAGTGTACTAAAAAGACAAATGGAGGGTAAATCCCCCCTTACCCAATTTGTTAACTTCAACTACAAGAACCCTACGCTGCGAGCAGAGCTTTCTCCTCTGTGACACTTTGATCGTAGTCATTCGCGTCTGCCAAATGGAGAGAAACAAGGGGAAAGCCTCTGGTAGCAGGGTACAAGAGTCCAAGAGCGCTACATAAAGAAAAGAAAATTTATAACCTTGGTTATGCGATTAAAAAGATTAAACATTCTTTGCGAAAGTATTTTTGCTTTTGACTGCGAAGTGTCCGTAATCATGTTGAGCCGAGAGGTAGTGATTCTTTTAGAATGTCTATAAGTGACCCTTTGTTTTACTTATTTTGAAAATGCAGCCATTCATCTGCAAGAATTGAATTAGCCGAAAGGGCTTCTTTGTTTGACTTGGAATTAAGAGGGAGTGTCAAATAGCGGTTAATAATCTAACCCTTTTTAGCCTGCGAGCCGGCTCTCCTGTGTGTTTTCTTTGTTCAGGATCCCCGTGGCGCAAAAAAAATATCAAGATTGGGGGGAGGGGGGGAAAGGTTTTTTTTGGTCGCCACAGGAATCCGACCCCCAAAACAGGAATTTCCCAATTAACCCACTGGAAAGCCGGCTAGCAGGCTACTAACCCTTACACCATTGATATCTAGGATGTGTGAGTCCCTAAACGCTACCGGTAACCTTAGCCAATGCGTCAATACGACCAGCCTCCCAGTAGCCGTCACCACCCACCGGTATAGACTAACCGGGGTGTCAAGTTGGGATGACGCCACCTGGGTCATGTCCAGCGCCTTTATCATCTTCACCATGCAATCGGGATTTGGACTGCTGGAATCCGGAATGGTCTCAAGGAAGAATGAAGTATGTATAACGGAAATATAAGTCAATTTCTGGAATTTTGATATTACGTGAAATTAGACGTTTCGACCGAGACCATCAGTCTTCATCAGTGACTTAGTCCCCTCCAGGAACAGAGGAGAGGGCCCGGTCCCAGGTGTGTGACAAGGAGAACCGGAGCCCTCTTTTCTTGTTGAGAAATCGACTTATAATTCCCTTATTAACAAAGTATCTGGATGACTGACAATATTCATTTTCAATGAAGTATGTATGTTGGCAATACAAAGCCGAGTTTGAGATCTATAGGTTTTCTTGTTGTTATAGACTGCTAGCAATATCATTCTGACGTTGTTAGCTATTTCCTCAAACGCTTACTTATAGCTTTTCTCTTAGGTCAACATTATGGTGAAAAACGTTGTCGACGTCATCTTCGGAGGGCTTTCGTTCTGGGCGTTTGGCTACGCATTTGCGTTCGGAGATAGCCCGAGCAGTAACGCATTCTGCGGCATCGGCCGGTTTTTCACCGATGCAACTCAACCGGAGATGGGCACGATATTTTCCAAGTTCTTCTTTCAGCTCTCCTTCGCTACGACAGCCGTAACCATAGTGTCCGGAGCGATGGCAGAGAGAACAAAGCTTGAGTCGTACTGTCTGTTCTCATCACTGGGAATTCTCGTGTACTGTTTCCCTGCGCATTGGGTCTGGGCCGAGAACGGATGGCTTGCGACACTTGGCGCTGTCGATATAGCTGGGTGTGGCGTTGTGCACGTTGGTATGTGAAATATACATAAGCTATTGGCTATTAGACAGTACTCCGCGATTGCGGTTTGCCTAATTGGTGACCCATTGTTCAAAACATTCTATAATTTAAACAAATGTGCGGAGATAGTTTGCTTACCTTCCTCTGACGATAGAGTTAAGGCAAACGATTTTCGCGCGTCTGGTGAGTCAGGCTACATTACCTTGTGCCTAATTTGAATTTGTAAAATTCATTCCTCAAAAATGGGTAGGGGGAGTACAAGCTCAAGCTTTGTATTATATTCAGGCTATTACCTTATTTTAATTTTTCATAACCTCAGGCTATTACCTTATTTGTGCCTAGTTCTCATTTGCATCAAAACATCCATTCCTTAAAAATGTGTAGGGGGAGTACAAGGTTTGAAAGGGGCAGCCCGATTTTCTATGTACAGATTTTGTGCTTGTTGAATCCTTCCAATGGGAATCTCAAGTTTCTACAAACAATTGCTCGCACTTTATTTTAACCCTCTAATCATGGATTCTTTTTTTTTTGGTTGCTGTATATTATTCCTAATTATACATTATTTCAAAATAGAAAAAGAAACTCCACGATCGCACACAAACTTGAATATTGATTTCGTTCACCTGTCAAGCCCCTCAGCATTTCTCAAGAGCATCTTGTGCTTTGCCCTGGTGTTGTAAACGCAGGATAAGTCTAAAGACGTGGATAAGATTAGTGACGTATCAGATACAAGATATTACTTGAGTCACATCGTTACATCCTTAACTTCCCATTGCAGTTGGTGGCGTGACAGGTCTAGTGGCGACTATTATACTCAAGCCGCGGATTGGTCGGTTTAACTGTTCCAAGCCTCTTTCTATGGGCTCGCCCGTGACTGCTATCCTTGGTCTATTCGTCCTCTGGTGGGGATGGCTGGGGTTTAACTGCGGCAGTACATTTGGAATCACTGGCGAGAAATGGCAGCTTGCAGCAAGGTAAGTATGGCTGCCAATTAAACGAATGTCAGTAGTGTCTAGGAGAGAGGAGTGCAGGCATATATAGAACAGTAGGACCTCAATAAGTAGAACCCACAAAGTGGAATATTAAACATAACTTTTAAGAGAATTTGAATTAATGGCGCGTACCTGGGATTTGCTGGGGAGGGGTGCGCAGTTATAAGTATCATTTGTACAAAATGACCCGCTATTTGGCAGGCAATGGCAGGGGCGGATCCAGGCTTTCAAAATTGGGGCTGGATAATGGCCGGATAGACGGCTTATAACTGATCCAGTGATTCTTGGTAGGTCACAGGTCTTACAATATTCACGCTGAATTGGCTTTTTCGCGTCAGCAAAGTCAAACAGGCGATAGTCAGTACTTCCCGTCCCTCAGACATTTATTTTCTTCAAAAAAAGTGACTTTTCATTTTTTTCTTACTCAAAAAGAGGGTGGATATCCACCCAACCCACCCCCTGTATCCGCCCCTGAAGGGAAGTGCTTGCGCGCACTGTGTATCCCCTAGGCAGCGCCTGAGTTATTCGAGCACAAAAATAACTTAAACATTGTATCTAATGAACAAGTGAACAATTTAAAGAAAGCACAAGTTAGCGGGGAGTTCGCTTCAAGCTCATACACTGTATATGAGTATGGATATCCACTGCATGTAGCAAGTTTCTGTGTTTTTTCCACCGCTTTCGTCCCCCAAAAGGTATAACCTTCTTAAGTTTACGACGAATAGGGCGGGTTCTTCTTTCGGGTCGTAGCAGCTAAGCTTCTATCACAAGTAACTTTTTTTTCATATTCTTTTCTTCTTAGGGCCGCCGTTAACACTTTGAATGCATCTATTGGAGGAGGAATATTTGCGTTTTCTTACAGGTAAAGATATTGATCTGCCCGACTTTTGCGAATACGCAAGCATCGTAGTAGGATTGTATCACATAGGGTGCTTGTATGTACTCATGAAATACCAGAAATGGAAAAAAATATGGATCATTGTTTCACGTGATTAAAACCTTGACCAGGTGCAAGTATAGCCTTCTATACTCTAGCAGATATTTCGGACTAACAACTCTCAACAATTTTTTTCCATTTCAGCTATGCGCGCTATAACAGAAAAGTTGACGTTAGCTATGTCGTCGTTGGTATTCTAGGAGGGCTGGTATCCGTAACAGGTACGTAAGGATTACCCCTCAATAAGGACAATATATTGGCTCCAACGATGTCTTTAGAATTGCCGTTCTTAGGATCACTAGATTCAAGCGATATACAACAAAAGTCTTTTTTACATCACTGTGCAAAGCGTGGCTAAGATTTTCTAAAAAACACAGCTTTAGGCGGCCAATAGGGTCGCTCCTGCGACTACTCTATAGATGCGCGACTAGTCTGAGCTGGCCACAATATTGTGGCTTGGTTAATCCCTAGTATCAAAAAGATACTCTTTTGAGCATAGCATAACACTATGTCAATGTGCTTCATCCAGGTATCTGCCCTCTTGCGCGCCCGTGGGAGAGTATTCTTATCGGGACAATTGGTGGCGTACTCAGCTGCTTCGGCCGAAACCTCATTCAGAAGCTCAAAATTGACGACCCCACCGGGTGCCTGGCCGCGCACATTTTATCAGGAATCTGGGGCCTAGTCTCCGTAGGCTTCTTCACTGAGGTGGATAATCTTGAACATTTTTCGACCATCAACGGAGTACTAAAAGGCGGTAACGGCTGGTTATTGGGTATACAGCTCTTGACCGTCGTGGCCTTGATAGCCTGGAGCGCCGCCGTGTCGTTCATTCTCCTGATGATTCTGAACAAGCTGGTTGGGCTTAGAGTAACGGAGGAAGAAGAGAATCTCGGTTGCGATGCAGTGGAGCACGAGATGGATTATCGCAAAACCGAGAACACTAAACAGATGAAGGCAATAATTGGCTTGAACATGTTTCTGAACAGCAAGATCGGGACAATAAGGCGCGACTCTGCAATTCGTCCAGCTCCATGTGCATTCACTGTCAAACTGGACGAAGCAGAAAATGAGGAATCGCCAAAAGTCTACAAAGGACGGCGGAGAGGTGGAGGGGCTATATTAGACATGCATCACGACTTGAGCGACCCCGAGTCGTCTGATCAAGTCATTAGCAGTCCCAAAATGTCTCTGGTAGCTAGGCGAGGCACAGTGCTGAGTGATGGGGACTGCCAAGCCCCCGGTATGCTGAACTCATAAAATGGACCTGTTCACCGAGTACCTGATTCCATAGAAGTGGTGACATGACCTTTATTTAAGGGACTTTGCTTGTTTTTTATAGTTTTAGGGACTAGGGACTAGGGACGTCATCACAGGGCCGTAGCAGGCCTCGATATATTGGGGGGGGGGGCACGTTCCCCCAGTGCCCTACCCTGCGAGAAGAGCTTTCTCCTCTGTGACTCGTTGATCGTAGTCATTCGCGTCCGCCAAATGGAGAGAAACAAGGGAGAAGCCTCTGGTAGCAGGGTACAAGAGCCCAAGAGCGCTACATAAAGAAAAGAAAATTTATACCTACCCGTGGTTATGCAATTAAAAAGATTTAAAATCCTTTGCGGAAGTATTTTTGCTTTTGACTGCGAAGTGTCCGTAATCATGTTGAGCCGAGAGCTAGTGATACTTGAAGAATGTCTATAAGCGACTCTTTGCTGTAGTTATTTTGAAGATACAACCATTCCTCTGCAAGAAAACATCTAAACTTGATTTAATGTAACTAAGTTACTCGGAGGGGGGGGGGGGGCACAATACAGAAACATTAAGAAAATATTGAGGGGGGGGGGGGGGGGGGCACGTGCCCCCAGTGCAGTTTCCTATGAGCCACACTGATGTAAGAAACTCTACGATTCCTTCAAGACTAATGGTATAGAAACTACGCGGTTCTTTTAATTGTCTGACAGAAGCTGAACGATAAAATCACGTTGTAGATCCCTGTACATTTTTGTAATTAGCTTCCGCTTCTGCTCCGTTGCAGACGCGTATACAGGGGCTGCGCACAAATTTTACCTCACATTCTTTATTCCATTACTTTTAGACCTTGAGATCAATAGACATTATAGAAAAACAACCTCCTTCCCAGGGAATTTTCCCTTATACCGTGGCTTTGTGAACAGGTTTTAAAAAAAGATGATACTACAAGAAGTAACAAAATGTAAATAATATTGAGGTACGTTAGGGGCCTACTGGGAAAGAATGTAATAATTTGAATTAGTGCAGCAAAATAAAAAGTACACCGAAACATAAGTTTTATGCCTTTGCCACCATTGCTCTACTAAGGGCCGTGATCTACATCATTTTTGCTTACAAAAGCGTACGGGTTTGCAGCTTTGCGCACATGCTCAAAGACCACACAATTCAGTGCTTTTAGGTTAATTGGGTTACCTGTGGTAAGTACCGCTAAACAAGATTGCAGGCTCAGCTTAAGTGCGGCCATTTTGTTTGTGGGTTTTCAAGTGTTGGCGATTTAGACATGTTCCGCGCCACGTCTGCCGAGCCCTCTCCTGACAAATCCAGCATTGATGCTGAGAAGAAAGCAGCAAAGCAAGCTGTTTTTATTACTATGAAGTGTTTTGTGGCGTACGTAGCGATTTTACGTGCAGGTAAAACTAAAAGAATGGGCAATTAACTTATAACTTAAGCTTATGGTTTAGTTACATATATACTTACTTTAATGCTAATCCTTCCCCTAGGTCTAGGTATCTGAGGTTGGACAAATTGTTAGGTACTTATTTGTTTTCTTTGTATAAAAATTGAGATAAATAAAATACTAAAATACTACAAGAAAATCTGTTTTTATACAAGGAACTCAATGAATAATATATTTTTAGAGATTAAGTAAGATTATTGATCATCTCATCTCTAATTATGATCATCTCTTAGTTGGCCAAGACATTTGCAGATAACACACATCAAAGAAGAAAGATTCAAGCGTATTTGTTGAGAGGGCAGCCCTCACCTATTCCTTGTATTTGCTACAGTAGTTGAGGGAGGGAGTAGGGGGTATACCTTGGTTAAGTATTTAAATATGTAATGTTAGGCTGTTATACGGCAAACTGCCTCCGTCCCCAGTGTTTAACTGACTTATTACATGATCTATACCTAGTAAATAACAATTTAAAGAAAAAACAGACAGGGACAAAGAGACAAAACTTGATGATACTTTTTTGGAAAAAAAATAAACAAGGTTGTGGTTATTATTGACCTGCAAGAAAACCAAGGAGAGTTGGTGGTTGATTGCACAAATTTGAAAAGCTCATTAGATCAATACTGTTCACAATCAAAATTAACATTTAGACAGAGCACGGCTACTCCATGCACGGACTCAATTCCCAAAGGTGGAGTTGAATTGCAAAATTTGCGTAACTCTGAGTTTCAGTGTGAGCATGCTGCGAGAATAGAGCTTACTGACAGCGAAGAAAAGCCAGTTATTTTTATTACGCCAAATATATATTATCAAGAACTGTACAGTAATTGTCTATGACAATGAACAAGCGGAACGAGTGAGTAGACACCTCAGATAGCCACACCACAGCCTATATTTGCTGGTGGAGTAATTTTCCAAAATTGCACATGACTTTGGCTGAACTTATTGTTTGATTAACCCAAAGTTTTTTTAAATGCACAAGTGATTATGTTGTTTTCCTCTCTTTCAGCTCCTTATATATATGAATTTTTATCATGATGGTAAATGAAGACTGCAATGCTGTTTGTGAAGACTGTTGTATGTGAAGACTGGGGTATACTTTTCTCTGGAAGAGTATTCTTTGACTGCTTAATGTTGGGACTATAAGACAATAAAACAATACAATGTAAAAACAATGTCAAGACTGAGCTAGCTACTATCTGTATGCACAAGTGGATGATGCAAGACATTTACAAAATGGGACTTTGGAGTCACAATTTTGAAATCTTGGATTTATACAAGTGTTCTTACATAAAAAAGTTTATTATCAATTCAATATGTTATAACAGCCTGCATGCTGTACTACAGTTATTGAAGGAAGCACCATTTAGACAGGCTATTCTACAAAAGAATAAATGGTATCTATCATTAAAAATGTACAAAACATTTATGAAATATCTTACAATGTTGTCTGCCATTTACCTGTGAATGAGGTACTATTATTTACTACAATTCTGTCTGCAAATATTACTAAGCTGCTTACAAATGTTATTTTTCTTTTTTTTTTTTATATCTGTTAAACATGTAGAATTAAGCCTTTTGGGAGAGCAAAGTGCTTTATCTTAAAAACTCCTGGGTCAAGCCCCTCAAAAAGGCTTCCTTTATATTATACTCTATACTCTAACCTACTCATCTTGTGCCATACTTGCAGAACTGTTCAACATGATTGATTTTCTTGTATAGCATTCTTCAACACAACTCATTGTTGCTTATTTTTTATAGTATGCAATATGTGAATGTACATTTTTAACAAGGAAACATTGTCTATAATTTTAGTAAACTTTGTTACAGGAGTAGCTGCAGGTTCTCTATCTATGTGTGCTCAGATGAGAGGAAGGAAACTTTGGCTTCATCGTCATCAGTGTCATCACTAGCAAAAGAAAATGACAGTTAAACACTTACATTGATATCTTTATCATAACCATCAGTTTTACAAATAAATTTTAGTTTATTATGATTGCTGCTTCTGGCTTTTTGGGATAGGCATAGACAAGTGCTGTGGAATCTCAATAAAACGATATAGGCTAAAAAATACATGTTTTTCTGTTGGTGGGACCCACTTGTGATCGTTGCACCTCGATTTTTTTATACTGAGTATTGTTATATCTAGGTTTCACTGTATCTCAACTGTTGCCTGAAAAAAGTAACATTAAAACAATACATAGCTCTGATAGTAGTGATTGGTAGTTTGTAAAAAGCACTGTGAACACAGATGAACAGAGACCTTAAATGTCCTTTTACTTACCCTTTATAGAATGGATAAGTGACCTTCCTTCTTGTGTACAAGTCTTGATAGCTTTTCTTCTTGGTACAGCAATATACAGCGCCTGTAATGACCACCGTCAGGCAAGCAGCAGTACCAATAACCACACCCAGCCAGTGCTTTCTTGCCATCTCAACTGGGTAACAAAGAAAGGCAATGGTTTCAACCAAAAGCAAATAAGACCACAATTTATATTGCTGAAGAGGTCTTTAGCAGGGCTGAAAATTTTATCTGATGGGGGTGCAACCCTAAGTCACTCCAAATATTTGCTTGGGGAGCAGATTTTATGTCCTCTGCACTAATATGCCCCCTTCCCCTGCTAGCTTATTTATACCTACCGACGTATTCTGTTGTATCCTCTGTCTTTCCAGCTGTTTGCCCCTCTTCCTTAAAGTCCACAGGGACAGCATTGAACGCATCATCCCAATCAGATCTGGTTTCCTCGAGAAACTTATTCCACTTTATGTTGGCCTTTTTTTGCATCCCCATGGATCCAAAGATATACATGGAGTGGCATGGCATTGTATGCTACAATAATTAGCAGAGAACAATAACGAGTGGAACAACTATTATATCAACACAAGGCCCGAGGGATAGGGGTACTTAGGGACGGACTCGTTAGAAAAGCTATAAAGGGGAAGGGGGTTGGTGGAATAAAAAAAAATCGGTCATTTAGCTCATATACATGACAGGGGGGTCCAACTAACTCTGAATTCTATACCCCCCAAAAATACGAGGATAAAACTTTACACGCAAAAAGTATCCTACCCTGAATTCTATTCCCAGCAAAATACCAGAAAAGGTTTTCAACTCAAATCCCCAAAACGTCAGGTACCCCCAGTTATCTGAGATATCCGAGTAATCCTCTTGGTCCATAGCCGTGGCAGACATTAAATTATTGGGGGGGGGGGGGGGGCACGATACAGAAACATTAAGAAAACAATGATGGGACAGCCACGCCCCTACTGGTTATTTCGTTATAATTTTTGAAAATATTGGGGGGGGGGATGGCACGTGCCCCTATTGCCCCCCACCCCCTGCTACGGCCCTGTGATCGGCCCTGGGTTCAGGCACGCAGCGTGGGCGTCCCTTCTCTAACCCTTTCCTTTATTAAAAGCGTCCTTTGTTATTGCCTTTTTTGTATGCTTTCAGCTTGTGTCGCCGCGATGCCCTACTCCCCTCCCCTCCTGTTGGTGACTAAAATACCCTTACCTTGTGTTTTGGGGTCATCTTGTCTGCAGATGGGAAGGGTCGTGATACGACTGCTTTGAACACTTTTGACATCTTGATGCCATTCAGGCTGTACAATGGCTTGCGCTGTATGGTCAAATTCCCTTTTGATGTGTGGCAATTCTGTCAAAGCATGAGATGTAAATACTCGGTAGGAGGTTTGCATAAATTTATCTTGTAACAAAGGGCATGTGTAGCGCATAATAGAATATTGAAATTTATGTATTTCGTATATTTTTAGGGCCTTTCCCTCCGATAAAACTCCGATAAGAATAAAAATATTGGCGATTTCAGTCTATCTAGGGTTGGAAATTAAAAGATAATTATAATTATGGGCAATTTAAAAATGACTAGCAAATATGAAAATAATAACATTAAGTGACTATAACTTTTTCAAATTAATCTGAAATTCGGGTATTACCGTTATTTGCCAATGCACTTTCTTTGAAGATGCTTTTGACGCCCACAGCAGAAAGGCATCGCCTCTGGCTTGCATCATTTTTCGTGGTTTGGCAGAGTTCTTTTTCGGCATTAATCCGACCATTATCCAACCTGTTTTGTAATCGAGTTCAGCGCTGATAACAAACTCGATCGTCTTCTTCGTAAAGTTTAGACTCCAACTAACGTTAAAGTTATCTCTGAGCGAGACTTGTCCACTTTGAGCTTGTAAATGTTTTCTTTCCGCCATCGCACCCCCTAAAGCAACTCCAAGCCCAAAACAGACCAACAAAACATGCATTTTATACCGTGTTTTAGTGCAACTACCACCAATAAACCAAGATAACTGGTGCCTTGATAGTATTGTAACCGACGATTATTAGTTCTTTTAGTCTTTTTTTTCTGAAATAACTTAAATGTTCTTCGACGCCTCTGAGATCACGAACGCGTACTAAACTTGTTTGAGGCCAGCTAACTGCTTGAGCACCCTTAAATGGCTTCCCAAGTAACAACTAAGGGTAACAAAAGACAAAACTTGCATCCAGTTAGCTTCCCGTACAGAATGAGACACTATAGCGAATGGTATTTTCCGTCGTCTTGCCTCCTGTAGCCAAACTTTTGGTTTCTTGAAGGCTTTTGGTTTTTTATCCCTGCGTCAAAGAGTGAGTGTAGATGCAAACTTTTTAGGATACGTCATCTTTATGCAAATGAGACGCGACATTCAGACAATCTTCTTGAATTTAAAATTAGCTGTTAAAGATCACACCATCAAAGTAATTGTCTATTTAAATGAGCAAAAAAGGTTTTGCTTTTTCATTTATTTGTTTTTTAGCTGAATAAAGGTTTTGCTTTTTTTTAAAAATTGTTAAAACTATTTGTTCTTGAGCTGAATAAAGCCCTGACCTTGTTTGGTGGGTTTAAAGAGCTTTGTACAACAGAAAATAAAGTGCGTAACAGAATTATCTTCGTTTGCTAAGTTATTTTTTTTACCAGAAGATAACTGGATTTATCGGTTATTTGTTTGTCATTACTGATATCAGCTATTTTTTTCTTGTTTAGAGCCAAATAAAGTTTTGCGAATTTCTTTGACAGGTATTAAACCTTTGAAAACAGAGAAAAAAAGAAATAGAATGTTATTTTCATTGTGTACGAAGGTCTATTATTGGATTTATTTTTCCTTTGTGTTTACTAACTGATATTTGTAATCGAAATTTTAGCTTGGGGGCTTCCAACTATCTTGTATTTTTTTAATACTTGTGGGGGGGGGGGGGGGTAAAGGGGGAGGGGAGGGTAGGCACGGGTGAATTTGCATCGCGTGAGTAAAATAAATGTATTATAGCTTGTTGAGCATATTTTTTCCAAGGTTCCGATGAATTGCTACGATGTTGTTCAAGGATTACCAAAAGCAACGCAAAATTGGGATACAGTAATAAATAGTGGAAAAAGACAGTACTAATTTGTCATTTTAATCTTTGCTAAAAAAATTGTCACTCAGCATTATAAATTATTCATCAAATTTGCCTGATCATAAAATCTGATTGGCCAGGCGATTAACTCAGACGCTCGGGCCCAGTCTCTTCCTCGCTATGCAAAAAGGAGAGGGCAAATACAAGAGAAGGCGTCTGAATACAGACTTTAGCCTCTGAAAATGTAAATTTCTGCAAACTTCCGGGCTGATTTTCTCTGAGAGTTGCCTAGATATTCTCAAGTTTGTTCCTCAAGGTTAAGGCAGTATGGAAGTTGACGACGATACAAATGAAGCCGTTTATTCGAGCGGCGAAGAAGGTGGTACAACTGTCATGTCAGAGAGAGTGTCGAACTTGGCGAATAGCATCTACAGTGAATTTGAACGGATGATACAGAAATACGACCAAGATGTTGTATCAGGGCTCATGCCGTTGATGGTGTCAGTGCTGGAACAGTTGGACAGTGCCTATGGCGATAATAACGAGCAACTCGTCGAGCTTGAAATCTTAAGCGACGACAACGAGCAACTTATAACGCAATACGAACGCGAAAAACAGTTGAGAAAGCTTGCTGAAAATGTGAGTAATATGAATTCATCCCACTCCCTTACATTATAGTGTATCGTATTATAACGTCACAAAACGTGGGCTTGTCTAGGTGAATATTTACACCGTTTATTTGGAGCTCTTTTTCGATGGTTAGACAAGACACTAAGACATTTGTTTTCTTAGTCGTTTTGAAATTAATTTTGATTCAGAACGATACATTATCAATGCGAATTTGTTGCAAATCGTTGGCCGATGTGAAGGTGTGGGCCTAAGAACGTTGTTTCTCTCTCCTGTTATTTCAATCCCATATTGCATCCGGTTTTTATGCGGAATTCACTCGTGGAATTTACCCTCTTTCATGCTTCACTCCTCTTCACATGCTATCGGCACTCATACCAATGGAATTCTCAACTAAATACAAAATATCTTTTAAGGTTACTAAACCGTGAAAAAAGTAATATTTAAGAACAATTGTAACACAATAGAGAGATTAAAATGACATTCAATTTGACATTCAATTTAATTTTAAAGTGCTTTAAAGCTTTTTATGTAATGGTCTTTTTGTCTGTTTGGATTTGGTAGTTTGTAATAAAAGTCGTTCTCTTTGATTTATGATAATCTACTGTGTAATATTGCCAACAGCCACACCCGCCACAATTGGAAATAAAACTGCTATGATACCTTAGACGTTTGTAGGGATTCTAGCTCTGACTAAAAAGTCTTTGAGTGATTTCTCCCTTCTGTAAGAGACTATAGGTTGATTAAAGATTCTAGCCGTAAAAGGCTGATCCGTAATAAGGTGCCAGTGTTTCATTAGAATCTTTTTAAGATTCGGTATAGCCGGGTTGAATCTCGTGACAAATGGCAACTGGCAACTTTCAATCATTTACTTAGGGTCGGGGGTTATGGGGGTGGAGAGGAGGGAGGGAACTGGCAAGTTTCAATCATTTATTAATTAGGCGTTGGGGTTATGCTTGGTGGGCAGGGGGTGCATTTAAGGGAGGGAACTGGCAAGTTTCAATCATTTACTTAGGGTTGGGGGTTATGGGTGGTGTGGAGGGGGGTGCATTTGAGGGAGGGAGGGAACTGGCAAGTTTCAATCACTTAGTTAGGGGCAGGGGTTATGGGTGGTTGTGAGGGGGGTGCATATGAGGGAGGTAGGGAACTGGCAAGTTTCAATCACTTAGTTAGGGGCAGGGGTTATGGGTGGTTGTGAGGGGTTGCATTTGAGTGAGGGAGGGAACTGGCAAGTTTCAATCATTTACTTAGGGTTGGGGGTTATGGGTGGTGTGGAGGGGGGTGCATTTGAGGGAGGGAGGGAACTGGCAAGTTTCAATCACTTAGTTAGGGGCAGGGGTTATGGGTGGTTGTGAGGGGGTGCATTTGAGGGAGGGAGGGAACTGGCAAGTTTCAATCATTTACTTAGGGTTGGGGGTTATGGGTGGTTGTGAGGGGGTGCATTTGAGGGAGGGAGGGAACTGGCAAGTTTCAATCATTTACTTAGGGTTGGGGGTTATGGGTGGTGTGGAGGGGGGTGCATTTGAGGGAGGGAGGGAACTGGCAAGTTTCAATCACTTAGTTAGGGGCAGGGGTTATGGGTGGTTGTGAGGGGGGTGCATTTGAGGGAGGTAGGGAACTGGCAAGTTTCAATCACTTAGTTAGGGTTGGGGGTTATGGGTGGTTGTGAGGGGGTGCATTTGAGGGAGGGAGGGAACTGGCAAGTTTCAATCACTTAGTTAGGGTTGGGGGTTATGGGTGGTGTAGAGGGGAGGTGGGGAGGTGGGGTGTTCAGATGGTCAGAGGTCAGATGCTGCCTTCTCCTGACTGGGAAAAGAACCCACTACTTTCTTGCTAGCTACTAAAGATAGTAAACAGGTCATCCCATGAAAACTGGTGTCGTGATGCTTTATTTTCCAAGAAAGCAAATGTTCAATTTATTTTGTGTGTAATGTATTTTCTTATCTTTCCATTAAACTTGAAAATATAACGCGCGGTGGTAGTTGACATTGTTTCTGAAATGTGAACTGACCATTTTTTTGATCAATGAATTGTTGCTCATACCCCTCCCCCTTACTACCCTAAAACCTGGCCATATCTATATGTAGAGACTAGGTATTGTCCCAAATAACACTCTTGTTCAATTTTTCTCTTTTACCTTTGGATAGATTTACCATTAAAAGATGTAATCACTATAAAGTTAGACTGACTAATACTCCTTTCAACAGAGATATCTGGAAATTGAAGATCAGATTGAAGCAGAGAAGAGGAATGCGGAAAAAGATATAGAGAGCCTTGAACATGACAACAGAGGTCTTGAGGCTAGAATAAAAAGTTACCAGGATCATGGTTAGTACAAAAACAACATCTTGTACATATTGTTTGAATATCTAATGAAAGTTTAGCAAATATGATTATGTAATAAGCACTAGAAACAGATCAATGTCACAGAATTTCGATGTTTCTTACTCTTTGTCAGTGCTTATGTGCAAGTGAAATATTGAGCATTCATCTGAAAATCTGCCATCATTAATTTAAGCTGTTATTGTTTATTGCCTGTTTATACTTACTAAAATCATTTTCACCAATGGCTTCTAGTCACTAGTGACTTCTTGTTACATACATATCTTTTGTCTAATGAAAGCCCTGACAAGTGAGTCAATTATTCCCTTCATCTCATAATCAACAATGTTGTCAAATGAAAAGGTTCCTCCAAGAATTCTTTGCTTTTTTTGATATCATGCTTAATTGTTCTTTCAAATCAATCAATTAATTTGTAAACTAAACTATTAAAAAAACATACCCAAAAAGGCTCATGCGGCCAGGATCAGCTTTGGGTGCTTCTTGTAGTCATGTTATATGATTAATGTAGTATTAACAAGGTTTAACTTTACTCATTCAAATTTCAGTCGAGCGACTGGAGGAAAGAATATCTGAGATGAAAAGGGAGTATGGCTCATTGCATCAAAGACATTCAGAGGTATAATATTTGAAGTTGTTTTTACACTAAAGAAATAGAACAGGTTTTTAATTTATAAACTGATGGTAGTGAGTAAGAAAGGTTAAGAGAACAACAATGGCTGTGGGATAAAAATGCATCTACACTGTGTGTTTCTATGGGTAGAGCAGATGGTATAGTGTTTCTTTTTAGAGATTAATAGATCTGACGAGATTTGAGTTTTTAAGTATAATAATTCTTTTATGATATATCAACAACAAGCACATAGCCCTTATATTAGCCTACTTGCAAGCAGTAATCAGTGTTATCATTGTGGAAAACTCGCTCAGTTTGGTGATCAGGTGCCATCTTGTATTTTAAGCCGCGTGGTTATGACGCTGATCACCAAAAAGAGAGGGTTTTCAGCGATAACACCAAGTGCAGGCTACCCTTTTATCATGTTATGTAAATTAGTTTAGGACAATCAAAGTATATATTATCCAATATAATTTATAAATACACTTATTTTAGCATATGACATGTTGTAGGTTGTGCAACACTACATGGAGAGAATTGAAAGAGCAGAGAAAAGATCTATTGCATCAACAGAGACACCACAGAAAGGCCTAAACAGGTACTTGCACATGCTTAAACTATCCTCGTAAGCTAAACCTCTACAGCCCCAGGCAAGAAAGCGGTGGGGTAGGAATGACACCTTGCTCCAAATACATGTTATGTTCCTGCTTGTTTGAGATTAAGTGAGATTTTTCCTTTTTCTTTCCTGTTCAGACTCAAGAACCAGCCACCTGGCATCCGCTCCCCAATTGGTCCACCAGGGAGTTCTGTTCCTGAGTTATCAGGGGATGAGGGTACGGCCAGCCCTGTTGGCTCTATACCCAAGAGTCCAGAGGCCGACATGACCTCTCCTCCTGCCTTTGTGGATGGTGGTGACAAGAATGTACTTTCTCTGAGGGATGAGTCTATGACAGAGGATGGTAATTAGACTGCTGGTTATTTTAAATGTTTTGGGCGGATGACTTCTTTGCTTGCTTAGAGTTTGCTGTGTAGGGGTTTGTTGCAAGGGATAGAAAAATGGTGGTATATTATGATGTTTTCCATATATTTTCTGTAGTTGACATCCAGAATAATGAAATGTATTGAGATACTGTAAAATAGACATGACGGAAAAACCCTGAACATGCGCATGGAGAAAAAAGATACAATTTCTTACAATGGCCATCAGTTACTTGTATTCCGAAATGCACATACCCAGATTTTGGCTTTTTAAGATATTTTTTCCTTGATCATCCTTGGCTATGTATGGGCCAGGGATGAAAAGCTCAAATTTCAATGACACTTTAGAAAAAGTTGTATAATTTAAAAAAGGTCACACTTGATTTTTGTTTGATATTACTCACTTGATGTGAAATGAGCTTATTGGAAAGGTCAAGTTATGTTTTTCCGTCATGTCACTAAAATCTTATGATTAGTTTTGTTTTATAGAAGTTCCACGCCAGGCATGCACAGCTTGCACATGCACCTCAAATGCAGCTCAAATGCGCAATGCAAATTCTAATTAGTACATACATACAGTATATATATATATTTAATTAGACTACGAGTTCGAGTTTTTTACGAGTTTTTTAGATAGTCGACGAGGCGCGTATCGCTTTTTAGTATAAATCCACTCACATACTACCTTCGAATAAGTGATGATTTTAATAATAATTCATGTTGTTTTTGTGACAAAAAAAAACACCGTTTTTCGCTACTCGCCATCTATCGCTCAATAGATAGTGATTACGGGAGCCAATCAAATTGCTTGATTCGTGATAGTATGTGAGTAGATTTATACTATATATATTATATTTATTTATGTTCTTACAGCCACAAGCTCAACAGGACTGGAGAAAAGCCAGGGCGCAAACGTCGATGGCTTAGATGTCAACAACAGCACCTGCAGCATCTCTGATGTGGACAACTTGCCGATTGTGTCAGCGAGGGAAGCTGCCAATATGCTGACCCCTGGTTCATCTGATGTATCACTGACTGGAATCAGCAAAGATGCTGCTGCAATACTTGCCTCTACCCCTGAACTTTCAGGCAGCAATGTTGTAACAGAGGTGGCGAGGCGGGAAAAAGGCAGCAGCAGTGCTAATCGACCGGTATCGCTTGATCTAGAAAATCTACCTGAGGGTGTTGCAGCAAGTTCATTGTTTGCAGAGCTATCGTCGGAGGAGCCAGATGTGATTGGCCAGATGGACACAGGGGCAGATATTATAGCCATGGGCAGAGAGCTGGAAAATGTAATGAAAGAAAATAAGGAGCTTGTCACTGTGAAGTAAGTAGAATCACTGGAAATACTTGTTGTTTTTGTATGGTTTATATGATGATGGTGATGATGATAATGATTGAGACAATGATGTTGATGATGGTGATAATTATCATGATTGTGATAACAATGATGCCAGTGATGTTGATAATAGTGTCTGTGTTTTACATTTGTGATTTTGATGGTAATGACAGATTACCAATTATGGTGCCCTTTGTAACACTGTATGATTGTGTCAGGAACAAGCTAGAGACACAGAAAAATGACTTGTTGAAGCGACTAGAAGAACTGTCCAAGTGAGTATCAAACCTTTTTCCTTCAAGTATTGAACATTGCATTCAGTGAGTTCTCTTGCCTAGCAATGCCCTCCCTAATGCTTTGCTTTCTTACTTTACTTTCCTTGGAAATAATCTCATTACCTCACTAATACCCCACCCTCTTTGTTATGCCTTTTGTCCTTACTAAATACAAATTTTACTATACTCAGTTTAGTTACTAATGGCTCATCCCCTTAATGCCTCATCCCGTCATCTTTCTTATCCCTTATGTCCTTACTAAGGCTTTGCCTTCTTACTGTGCCCTGCATCCTTCTCAGGTATATATGGCCTGACTTACAGGCTTATACGTTGAAAAACACATTTTCATCAATATCTCGGGGACACAAGGTGCTAATAAAACCAAACTTGGCAAGCACTTTAATTATTCGAATGGATCTTAACGTTTTGACAATTATGTTACTATGGCAACCAATTAAAGGTAGCTCAAGCTTAATTTTTCATTGGAAAATAGGGGAATACAGAAGCATAGTGGATTTCAAATGTAAATGCATATTTTTAATCCTTACAGTAGGCTTCTTATCGTACTGCCTTTTAAGGCTGTCCACCTACACTGGACATGATTAAAAGACAGCATCATGTGGGGAATTTCATGACGATTATAAATATACCATTTAAGGCTTTCTCTGTTGTCGTTGTGTATTCCCCATTTTTGCTTGAATGCAAAAATTGTAAATTAAGCCTTTAGTCTCCTTAAATTGGTTGCCATGGCAACATACTATAAAAAAATCTTTGGGCCGACAGCAATGATGTAGCTGCCAAGTTTGGTGATCATAGCTATTTCTGTTTGGGAGATATTAGCAAAAAACGATTTTGTCTCAAGTCAAGCCTTAATACACCTGAGTTAGTCATATCTCTTTGCCTAACTAATTTCCTGCCTTCTTTCTAATGCTTCAGGTTTTTACTATGCCCCATATCTTAACTAATGTCCCATGTCACCATTTATACCCCCCTTTTTACACACACTTATTTTACGTTATGTAGTGATAAGGAAGTGATGACAGAAGAGCTGAAATCCCTGCAGGAGGTCAAACAACGCATGAATATCAGAGTTACTGAGTGTGAACATGAACTTAAACGGTCAGTAAAAATATACCTTATGTGTGTATTGTTTCAAACTCTACAAAGTCTCAAAGGGTTGTAATGTGGATTAAGTAAAACATTAACAGTTGGATCAAAAGTTTGCATCTACTGAGACATACTGTTTATCATCAGGACCAAGCATGAAGCCGAGAAGGCAACAGTTGCTCTTAAAGAGGTTTGTTAACAACACTTTTGTAACGTTTTGATAATGGATGATTTATTCAGTAGCTTTATGAATTAGTTGTCAAGAGCCCATTGAGTTGGTTAGAGCCCAACAAGGGCAACACACTGTTCCCATGGCAGCTAGGGCTATGCCCACCTTTCAGTACCCATAGTGAGGCATACTCAGTTAATTGATTACCCTTTGCAATGGTATACCCAGCGGGGTGGGGGTATTTTTGTTCCAATAAGACTATTTTGTTTTAGTCGTGACGTTTCAGTATGAAACAAAATGTTCTTGAGAAATCACTTTGGGCCCCCCTCATGGAAAAATCCTGGCTACGCCCCTTCTTAACACAATTAGGTGCAAGGGAAACCATTTTTTCACAATTTTCTCATTGAAATTAATGACTATGTTTCCTGAGGCCAGCGATGCTCATAGATATGAATCACCATGTTTTAGGCCAGTGTGTCAGCAGCTCATAGGAAGCGGTTTACCAGGGTAGAGATGGCAAGAGTGTTGATGGAGCGAAACCAGTACAAGGAGAGGCTGATGGAGCTCCAGGAGGCTGTCAGATGGACTGAGATGATCAGGTAATAAACCAAGGGCTCAAGAACAAGGGTATCTGAAATGTTTTAAAAGTCTTCAAAAATTAGTATTGATGTTGCCAAGTTATTCTATCCTCCCATAAAATTATATTTTTTCTCCCCCCCCCCCCCCCTTGGATCCATTATTTGCATCTTGTGTGCCAGTCAAACACATTTGACCTATGTTCTTTTTAATTATCTGTAATCTTTCCACAAAAGTATTTAAATGTTTCCTTTTTTCATGCTTAGGGCCTCTAAAGAACGAAATTTAGAATTGCAGCAGAAGAAAAAGTCTTCAATCTGGAAATTGTAAGTACTGACCCCATTATGTTATTTTCCCATGTATTCCTGAACAAGACATCCAAACAATACAACATTTGTACTAAACTAGCATAAGCTTGACTTACAGGAGCTGATCTTCAGTGAGTTTAAGCCTTTTTTAAAATATCTTTTACTCTATGACAGCTTTAGCAATCTCTTTGGGCCAACCCCAAGAGCAAGACCCAACCCTTCCACCGTCAGCATTAGGTATAACTCAGGTGAAGGCCAAGGCACACCTCCAGCCCGGCGACACAACTCACTCACCAACCTCAACACTGGCTCAAACATGAGTGGCGGTTATGGAAGTGAGAAGTAAGTCATGTGCTTAACCTATGTCTCATCTTTGTAGTGTTGTAAGCCCTTTTTCTCTTGTAGATTTGTCATTGTTTCAAGATTAGTATTTTGGTCTCACTGTATACTAAGTTTTGAAATAACCAAATTGATTTCAACTGAAATCAACTAGTTTAATCAGATTTTCTTTCCTTTAACTTTTATTTTCTATTCTCTTTCTTTTCTTTCCGTTTCTTTTTGATGTTTTTTACTCATGCATTTACCTGGCCTTAATTTTTTAAAGCTTGAATTAACAGGTCCTGTTGCTTTTATGATAAGCAATGTTTAAATGCACACTGTTCCAAATGATATAACCACTGTACCTATGTATAATTACTTGCCACAGCTTTGATAGGCAGCGATTGAATGAGCGGCGTGAGCGTTACAAGCAGGTTAGGGCTTACCTGAACACTGATTTGAGCGAAGGGCGGATGCAGGCATATGGATGGAGCCTACCTGCCAAGTACTCCAGCGAGGTGGCTGAGGGGGGCAAGAGCCTTGTCTCGGTCCCAGTGCCTGTATACTGCAGGCCACTGAACCTGTCTGACCCAGGAATGAAGGTAACAAAGACTCCCTGCCCTAAACAAATAACTGCTAAATCACCAGACAGCCAAATTGTGACCATTAATTTGAAGAGTATTACCTTTTCCTACTTGTTGTGAGGTTAACCATCTACAGTAGGAGACTTCTGATGAGAACCCTGTTAGCACAAAAAAACCTAGGGTCTCAGTCAGTCTAGATCATATCCATAGCTCATATGGGGCAAGGGATGAGGGAGGTATACAGAATTTGCTTCCTTGGTTCCATTCTGACTCCATTTGGAGGAACAACATTGCAGCATTATCTGAATCTTATTTTTCATCTAGATTTAGTCCATCTAGACCATATTGCAGCAGTCGATCTCATGTACATTCTTTGTCAGATCTGGTGTGCGGCTGGCGTGGACCTAAGTGGGGGCTACACTAGTGACGGTGGTGCTGCTATTGGTGCTAGTGTCTTCTATGCAGATAGCCCTGGTGGAGAAGATGTGGAGATCAAGGAGGCAAAGCCTTCCACCACCTGGATAGGTGAGTCTTTCTGAGGCTGCAGCTCCTAAGGGGTTCCAAAGAGTGGAGAGGGGAAAAAGCTTAAAATGCTTTCAGTCTCGGGGCATGCTCCCTAAAAGTCATAGATGCTAGATTTTACACCTATTAAGGTTGACTATAAGGAAATGGAAACTGATGAATGCCAAACACCACTGGTTAGGGAAAACAAGTCTCATATCTGTTAATGACATTTAGTGAGGCTAAATAAAGTTTGTAGCGAGGTCCTTGTAATAAATGAACGAATTTTAAATACAAGGAAACATTATTATTGGCCAAACTTTGTTTCATTTTCCATTCTCTTATCGTCAATTTTTTTTTAAATAGGTGTATACACTTAATACTGTAGTTAAACTTTGGATATCTTGTACAATATGTCCCTACAGTACTGTATGTCCTAATGTATCTTTGATTCTGTCCCCATGTCAGCCTTGTACAGTATGTTCCAACATGTCTACTGACCCCATGACCTCCTTGTACAGTACTACTATGCTCCAATTTGTCTTCTGATCCCATGTTTCCCTTGTAAAGTATGTTTCAATGTGTTTACGGTCCCCATGTTTCCCTTGTAAAGTATGTTCCAATGTGTCTACTGATCCCATGTTTCCCTTGTAAAGTATGTTCCAATTTGTCTTCTGATTCCATGTTTCCCTTGTAAATTATGTTCCAATGTGTCTACTGATCCCATGTCTCCCTTGTAAAGTTTGTTCCAATGTGTCTACTGATCCCATGTCTCCCTTGTAAAGTATGTTTCAATGTGTATACGGTCCCCATGTCTCCCTGGTAAAGTTTATTCCAATGTGTATACGGTCCCCATGTCTCCCTGGTAAAGTTTATTCCAATGTGTCTACTGACCCTTTGTCTCCCTTGTAAAGTTTGTTCCAACTGACCCCAGTACTGACACCATTGTGTATTTCAGGTAGCAGCACTCACTCATGTAGCAAGATCACCATCATCGATGCCAACTATCCCCAGAACATCCTGGATTGCTTTGTCGTGTGCACATCCCATCTCCTTTGTATCACAGCAGTCCCTGGGGCCAGTCCTGGTGACTATGATGCTGCCAGTGTGGGAGACGGTAAGGGAGCACTTAAAGGGCACAACTCTTGATTAGTGCATGTGGGGCACATTTTCCTTATCTGTATGTGCTACCTAAAGGAATGGGAATGCTGAATACCCCACCCCAACCCACCTCCCTCCCCCTCCCCTTCCCCTTCCCCTCGTTGGACTTTGTTCCCAGTCTTGTATTCAATACATGATTGTCAAGTCTTTCTACTATATATCTACAATACCACTTTCCAGATATGAAACATTGCCTTCAGAAAAATAAATGCAATTCTTTTCTTTTTTTTTTCAGTTTTTTTATGTTTTTAGATAAGTTAAACTGTAGTTTGACTAGATATTTAAACTCTTATTTCCATGCTTTTGCATCTGCGTAAAAAAATAGATATACAGAAAACACTACAGGGTTTTTTCCTAAGACATTTATCGGCAAGTTGCCTACGGTATTGATCCAACAGATCATTCTTTATGTAACTAAGTGTTCACAAGCCACAATCCTGTCGGCAATTACTTCTTCCCAAGCTGGTAAAATTAGTTATGCACCACTGCTTACGGACAGCCCTGAATTTAGCTGGACCACTTTGACATAGTTCTCTCTCAGGATCAAAGGAAAGTATTACTGGAAGTCAAGACTCCATGCTGTCTGGAGCGAGCTCTGACTTCTCTGATCCCTTAGGTCAGTGATGTTGACCATGTACCTGCATGCAGCATTGTTATCCACATCGTCCTCGTCTAGACTTGATTTTTAGATTTTTGTAAGCACATATGAGGCACCTCACCAAGACAGCCAATGAAACACTGACTCAAATACGAACTGGAAGTCCTAGCTTGGTCTAAGCCTGGAGAGGTCTGGAAGGTTCCAATAAAAAAAGTCCTTGATAATCAACAATTTTTCATAGAATATCTATGTTTAATTTGGCCTTTGTGTCTATCAGTACTTACAGTATTTATATACAGTATTGGCTATCGTGACGTTTTGAATTGTAACACTGCACAAATGTACGTCTGTGCAAACAAACTAACTCTTTTTTACACCATATCACCGTGTCAAACCATATCATTGCTAAACCTGGTAATCCATAAATCATCGGCTGAACCCTATGTTAGTCAGTTCTTTCTTACGGCCCTGTAACACGACAGAGCAAAAAAAATGGCACGAAATTTTCCAATTCTCAATATATAAGGAGTTCCTCTGCCCAAATGCTTAACTCCAAATTTTTAAGAAATATAGAACATATGAAATTTAGACATTAGCGAGCAAAGTTGGCTTAATTTCTGATCAGAGCCCGACTTCTCCCTAAAAAGGAGGAGGATTCATACTTTGACCATTTGAAAATTGGTCTTCAAGCCTCATATCTCGAAGACGAATCCATTAGAAAAGAACGCTTTTTGATATGTTGGTTTACATAACATAAGTAACTTCTATGCAAAAAATTCAAGCTTACCGAAGTTAACAAGACCTTCTTTTGGGAAAACTTGACATTTTTTTTTTGCTCTAACCTGTCACAGCTGCAACTTGTCCCACCAAAAAGTAATTGCAAGTCGCAATTACTCCGCGATATCTCAATCGTTACTATAGGGTAGAACAATAATGTGTTAAATTATGCATAGATACATGAATGCTCAAAAGCACAGATGGTAACATGCTTGAATAACATGGTAGCTTTTAACATTTTTTTTATAAATTTCCACTCAAACAATGCATTTCCATCGCCCAATATTCTAAATCACGTCTAATGTCATCCAACGACTAGACACCTCTGTTAAAAGCTGAAGTTCCAACTTGCCAGAATGTAGAAACTGCAGTAAAAGATTAATCACATGTCAGATCCTTTTTAATTTTATGTATGTCTGACATAATGTATCCCCTTACATTAAATAATTTCCGCCTTCCCGAGCTTTAAAACCTACTGCCAACTATTACTTGCCAACCTTCCAGTAATTGCGTGCTTTGTTTGAATAGGTGCTCGAGTGTCGTCGGCGCCACAGGATTCCCAAACTTGCGACAAACAACCTGTGTCTGATTCACCAACTGTGACTGATGTGTCAACAAGCGAGAGCGACCGGGTGGATGCGAGGTCTGCTGATGGTGAGGGTACCAAGATGAGCAGTGTGCTACCGACGATGTGGCTAGGAGCTCAGTCAGGATGGTAAGCACGGCCATGTCTTTATATGTCGAGTTCTGACTTCGCATTCAGATCTATTTATCCAAAGTTCACCAAAATCAGGGTTGGGAAGACCACACTGGTTGTTATCTTGTATGGCTTTTTTAGTACTTGACGAGTTTGCTTTTGGTTGTTTTAGTGTGTATGTGCATTCGGCCATATCGCAGTGGAGGACATGCATCCAGTCTATACGTCTCAAGGACTCCGTCCTCAGCATCGTGTTAGTATAATTCACTATGGCCTCAGCATTGTATAACTTATCGAGACTTATGGCCTGTAATACAGGGCTCTGCCAGCAGCGCCTTGTCAGTTAAGACAATCAGTATTTCGAGAAACGTAATAATCTGTTGACATTAGCTTTAGTTCGCCAATCAGTGTGCCGAAGAAATGCTGCAGTGTGCCAAAATCCGAGCTTTGGAAATTCTATCTATCAATCTTCGATTGTCGCATCCTTTTTTGCCAATTTTTAGCAACTTTGTTGGCCCGGGTGGTGGAATTGGTATTATAACTATCCTGTAAGTTAGATAAGCGAAAAGGATCTTTTTGTTGTAAGATAAAATTCCTTTTAAATATACCTGACTTGTGTCTGTCGTGTTGCAGTCATGTGAAAGGACGTGTTCTTGTTGCACTGGCAGATGGAACAGTCGCCATATTTCACCGATCATCAGGTCAGTAGTGGAACGTTTGTTCATTGAAGAATATCCCCCAGAGGCGGGCAGAGAAGATATCTGTTTCTAACGCTACGTAAAGCTAGCAAGTTTCTTATGTAGAACCGTGGGATGAAGCAGATACGTCTGCTTTTAGTCAGTTGGAGCGAATGGTTACCACGATAGAACAAGCTTAACGTCTGGCTCACATCTGCCCAGAAAACGTGAATAAAATAAGTTTTAAGATAACTAATACCGAACAAAACACCAACGCTTTGCAACATTTTGTCTTAGTTTCTACTGTAAGAGACCAACTCTAACTTCATTATTTAAAATGAGATGGTTTCATTGTTAGTATGAAAAACTATTAAAATAAAGCAAAATTTAAACGTTCGATTTCAGCACTTAGCTTGTGAGACGCATTAGGCGTTATAACTCGATTATCTTGTTGGGTTTTTAGATGGCCAGTGGAACTTCAACAACTACCACCTGCTTGACCTCGGGCGCCCACACCACTCCATCCGGTGCATGGCAATGGTGCACGATAAAGTGTGGTGTGGCTATCGGAACAAGATCCAAGTGATCCATCCCAGGACCATGAGAGTCGAGGTACATGTACCCTTTTAAATGCACACCCAAGATGAGAAAATGGGAAGGAAAGGGAGGGATTCGAGAGGGTTTTGAAAGGCAAAACTAGCGAGATTGATACACTTCTCACTCCCAGCAACTGTAACGTCTTTGCAAGAGGATCAGAACCCTAATTACCAGTCGCCTGGTAAGGGAAGGGTCAACTGCCATTTTATATACCTTGCAAAGTGTGAGAAAGCGTCATTTTCCATTGGCTAGACTGGAGAAGTTTTTATTTTTGTTGATTATTTTGAAATTTCTTCTGTCTTCCAATATTGGCTGGAAGCAATGTCTATTCTCTCACTGTATTTCACATAATACCTTTGTTCGTTAGGTAGAAATGATTACGTTCTCATCTTTGTTCCTTAATTTAGAAAACGTTTGACGCTCATCCTCGGCGTGAGAGTCAAGTCCGGCAGTTAGCGTGGATAGGGGACGGAGTGTGGGTGTCCATCCGTTTGGACAGCACTTTGAGACTATATAACGCTCAGACGTACCACCATCTGCAGGACATTGATATTGAGCCCTATGTCAGCAAGATGCTGGGTAAGTTAGCTATAATGATTAGGCATGCTACATTCTACAAGATATTAATAATATTGAGTCGTATATCGGCAAGATATTTGTAGGGTATCGTCATTATCATCTTCACATCCCTCCACATCACTTGCTTTCTCACTTCCATCAAGTGAAGGAGACGCAACCAGACAAGAATGATTATAACACGTTTTTTTTCTTCTCCCTCTTTCCCGCTAGCGTTCAATTGCTTTTCTTAGCGCAGAGGCTTTGTCTCCTCTTATTTCCCCTCTTCTTTTCTTTTATTTATCACAGTCTCGTTTAAGGGCATTCTCTGACCATTATCTTTCTCCCTCGTATTCCCTAATTCTCATGTCCGTGCATTCCCTTTCCAGGCACCGGTAAACTTGGCTTCTCCTTCGTGCGCATCACCTCCCTGCTCCTCACCAATGACAGGCTTTGGGTCGGAACCGGAAATGGCGTCATACTGTCTGTCCCACTGGTTGCGGCGCGGCCCGCAAGGGATGATGGAGATCAGCAGCTGGCTGTGACGAGTAGCCCTGCAAAGGGTGGTCCAGGGGGTCCTGTCCGGGTGTACAGTAATGAAGGAAAAGATGGCGACGCTCTGGTGAGCTCAAGCAGCTTCATGCCATATTGCTCAATGGTGAGTGTTTACCTTTATGCCATATTGCTCAATGGTGAGTGTTTACCTCTATGCCATATTGCTCAATGGTGAGTGGTTTACCTTTATGCCATATTGCTCAATGGTGAGTGTTTACCTTTATGCCATATTGCTCAATTGTGAGTGTTTACCTTTACGCCATATTGCTCAATGGTGAGCTCAAGCAGCTTCATGCCATATTGCTCAATGGTGAGTGTTTATCTTTATGCCATATTGCTCAAAGGTGAGTGTTTACCTTTATTCCACATTGCTCGCTGGTGAGTGTTTACCTTCATGCCATATTGCTCAAAGGTTATTGTTTACCTTTATTCCATATTGCTCAATGGTGAGTGTTTACCTTTATTCCATATTGCTCAATGGTGAGCTCAAGCAGCTTCATGCCATTTTGCTCAATGGTGAATGTTTACCTTTATTGCATATTGCTCAATGGTGAGTGTTTACCTTTATGCCATATTACTCAATGGTGAATGTTTACCTTTATTGCATATTGCTCAATGGTGAGTGTTTACCTTTATTCCATATTACTCAATGGTGAGTGTTTACATTTATTCCATATTGCTCAATGGTGAGTGTTTGCCTTTACGCCATATTGCTCAATGGTGAGTGTTTACCTTTATTCCATATTACTCAATGGTGAATGTTTACATTTATTCCATATTGCTCAATGGTGAGTGTTTACCTTTATTCCATATTGCTCAATGGTGAGTGTTTACATTTATTCCATATTGCTCAATGGTGAGTGTTTACCTTTATGCCATATTACTCAATGGTGAGTGTTTACCTTTATGCCATATTACTCAATGGTGAGTGTTTACATTTATTCCATATTGCTCAATGGTGAGTGTTTGCCTTTATTCCATATTGCTCAATGGTGAGTGTTTACATTTATTCCATATTGCTCAATGGTGAGTGTTTGCCTTTACGCCATATTGCTCAATGGTGAGTGTTTGCCTTTATTCCATATTGCTCAATGGTGAGTGTTTACCTTTATGCCATATTGCTCAATGGTGAGTGTTTACCTTTATGCCATATTACTCAATGGTGAGTGTTTACCTTTATGCCATATTACTCAATAGTGAGTGTTTACCTTCATGCCATATTGCTCAATGGTGAGTGTTTACCTCTATGCCATATTGCTCAATGGTGAGTGTTTACATTTATTCAATATTGCTCAATGGTGAGTGTTTACCTTTATGCCATATTGCTCAAAGGTTAGTGTTTACCTTCATGCCATATTGCTCAATGGTGAGTGTTTACCTTTATGCCATATTACTCAATGGTGAGTGTTTACATTTATTCCATATTGCTCAATGGTGAGTGTTTACCTTTATGCCATATTGCTCAATGGTGAGTGTTTACATTTATTCCATATTGCTCAATGGTGAGTGTTTGCCTTTACGCCATATTGCTCAATGGTGAGTGTTTACCTTTATTCCATATTACTCAATGGTGAATGTTTACATTTATTCCATATTGCTCAATGGTGAGTGTTTACCTTTATTCCATATTGCTCAATGGTGAGTGTTTACATTTATTCCATATTGCTCAATGGTGAGTGTTTACCTTTATGCCATATTACTCAATGGTGAGTGTTTACCTTTATTCCATATTGCTCAATGGTGAGTGTTTGCCTTTATTCCATATTGCTCAATGGTGAGTGTTTACCTCTATGCCATATTGCTCAATGGTGAGTGGTTTACCTTTATGCCATATTGCTCAATGGTGAGTGTTTACCTTTATGCCATATTGCTCAATGGTGAGTGTTTACCTTTATGCCATATTGCTCAATGGTGAGTGTTTACCTCTATGCCATATTGCTCAATGGTGAGTGGTTTACTTTTATGCCATATTGCTCAATGGTGAGTGTTTACCTTTATGCCATATTGCTCAATTGTGAGTGTTTACCTTTACGCCATATTGCTCAATGGTGAGCTCAAGCAGCTTCATGCCATATTGCTCAATGGTGAGTGTTTATCTTTATGCCATATTGCTCAAAGGTGAGTGTTTACCTTTATTCCACATTGCTCGCTGGTGAGTGTTTACCTTCATGCCATATTGCTCAAAGGTTATTGTTTACCTTTATTCCATATTGCTCAATGGTGAGTGTTTACCTTTATTCCATATTGCTCAATGGTGAGCTCAAGCAGCTTCATGCCATTTTGCTCAATGGTGAATGTTTACCTTTATTGCATATTGCTCAATGGTGAGTGTTTACCTTTATGCCATATTACTCAATGGTGAATGTTTACCTTTATTGCATATTGCTCAATGGTGAGTGTTTACCTTTATTCCATATTACTCAATGGTGAGTGTTTACATTTATTCCATATTGCTCAATGGTGAGTGTTTGCCTTTACGCCATATTGCTCAATGGTGAGTGTTTACCTTTATTCCATATTACTCAATGGTGAATGTTTACATTTATTCCATATTGCTCAATGGTGAGTGTTTACCTTTATTCCATATTGCTCAATGGTGAGTGTTTACATTTATTCCATATTGCTCAATGGTGAGTGTTTACCTTTATGCCATATTACTCAATGGTGAGTGTTTACCTTTATGCCATATTACTCAATGGTGAGTGTTTACCTTTATGCCATATTACTCAATGGTGAGTGTTTACATTTATTCCATATTGCTCAATGGTGAGTGTTTGCCTTTATTCCATATTGCTCAATGGTGAGTGTTTACCTTTATGCCATATTGCTCAATGGTGAGTGTTTACCTTTATGCCATATTACTCAATGGTGAGTGTTTACCTTTATGCCATATTACTCAATAGTGAGTGTTTACCTTCATGCCATATTGCTCAATGGTGAGTGTTTACCTCTATGCCATATTGCTCAATGGTGAGTGTTTACATTTATTCCATATTGCTCAATGGTGAGTGTTTACCTTTATGCCATATTGCTCAAAGGTTAGTGTTTACCTTCATGCCATATTGCTCAATGGTGAGTGTTTACCTTTATGCCATATTACTCAATGGTGAGTGTTTACATTTATTCCATATTGCTCAATGGTGAGTGTTTACCTTTATGCCATATTGCTCAATGGTGAGTGTTTACCTTTATTCCATATTACTCAATGGTGAATGTTTACATTTATTCCATATTGCTCAATGGTGAGTGTTTACCTTTATTCCATATTGCTCAATGGTGAGTGTTTACATTTATTCCATATTGCTCAATGGTGAGTGTTTACCTTTATGCCATATTACTCAATGGTGAGTGTTTACCTTTATTCCATATTGCTCAATGGTGAGTGTTTGCCTTTATTCCATATTGCTCAATGGTGAGTGTTTACCTTTATGCCATATTGCTCAATGGTGAGTGTTTACCTTTATGCCATATTACTCAATGGTGAGTGTTTACCTTTATGCCATATTACTCAATAGTGAGTGTTTACCTTTATGCCATATTGCTCAATGGTGAGTGTTTACCTCTATGCCATATTGCTCAATGGTGAGTGTTTACATTTATTCCATATTGCTCAATGGTGAGTGTTTACCTTTATGCCATATTGCTCAATGGTGAGTGTTTGCCTTTACGCCATATTACTCAATGGTGAGTGTTTACCTTTATGCCATATTACTCAATGGTGAGTGTTTACCTTTATGCCATATTACTCAATAGTGAGTGTTTACCTTCATGCCATATTGCTCAATGGTGAGTGTTTACCTCTATGCCATATTGCTCAATGGTGAGTGTTTACATTTATTCCATATTGCTCAATGGTGAGTGTTTACCTTTATGCCATATTGCTCAAAGGTTAGTGTTTACCTTCATGCCATATTGCTCAATGGTGAGTGTTTACCTTTATGCCATATTACTCAATGGTGAGTGTTTACATTTATTCCATATTGCTCAATGGTGAGTGTTTACCTTTATGCCATATTGCTCAATGGTGAGTGTTTACATTTATTCCATATTGCTCAATGGTGAGTGTTTGCCTTTACGCCATATTGCTCAATGGTGAGTGTTTACCTTTATTCCATATTACTCAATGGTGAATGTTTACATTTATTCCATATTGCTCAATGGTGAGTGTTTACCTTTATTCCATATTGCTCAATGGTGAGTGTTTACATTTATTCCATATTGCTCAATGGTGAGTGTTTACCTTTATGCCATATTACTCAATGGTGAGTGTTTACCTTTATTCCATATTGCTCAATGGTGAGTGTTTGCCTTTATTCCATATTGCTCAATGGTGAGTGTTTACCTCTATGCCATATTGCTCAATGGTGAGTGGTTTACCTTTATGCCATATTGCTCAATGGTGAGTGTTTACCTTTATGCCATATTGCTCAATGGTGAGTGTTTACCTTTATGCCATATTGCTCAATGGTGAGTGTTTACCTCTATGCCATATTGCTCAATGGTGAGTGGTTTACCTTTATGCCATATTGCTCAATGGTGAGTGTTTACCTTTATGCCATATTGCTCAATTGTGAGTGTTTACCTTTACGCCATATTGCTCAATGGTGAGCTCAAGCAGCTTCATGCCATATTGCTCAATGGTGAGTGTTTATCTTTATGCCATATTGCTCAAAGGTGAGTGTTTACCTTTATTCCACATTGCTCGCTGGTGAGTGTTTACCTTCATGCCATATTGCTCAAAGGTTATTGTTTACCTTTATTCCATATTGCTCAATGGTGAGTGTTTACCTTTATGCCATATTGCTCAATGGTGAGCTCAAGCAGCTTCATGCCATTTTGCTCAATGGTGAATGTTTACCTTTATTGCATATTGCTCAATGGTGAGTGTTTACCTTTATGCCATATTACTCAATGGTGAATGTTTACCTTTATTGCATATTGCTCAATGGTGAGTGTTTACCTTTATTCCATATTACTCAATGGTGAGTGTTTACATTTATTCCATATTGCTCAATGGTGAGTGTTTGCCTTTACGCCATATTGCTCAATGGTGAGTGTTTACCTTTATTCCATATTACTCAATGGTGAATGTTTACATTTATTCCATATTGCTCAATGGTGAGTGTTTACCTTTATTCCATATTGCTCAATGGTGAGTGTTTACATTTATTCCATATTGCTCAATGGTGAGTGTTTACCTTTATGCCATATTACTCAATGGTGAGTGTTTACCTTTATGCCATATTACTCAATGGTGAGTGTTTACCTTTATGCCATATTACTCAATGGTGAGTGTTTACATTTATTCCATATTGCTCAATGGTGAGTGTTTGCCTTTATTCCATATTGCTCAATGGTGAGTGTTTACCTTTATGCCATATTGCTCAATGGTGAGTGTTTACCTTTATGCCATATTACTCAATGGTGAGTGTTTACCTTTATGCCATATTACTCAATAGTGAGTGTTTACCTTCATGCCATATTGCTCAATGGTGAGTGTTTACCTCTATGCCATATTGCTCAATGGTGAGTGTTTACATTTATTCCATATTGCTCAATGGTGAGTGTTTACCTTTATGCCATATTGCTCAAAGGTTAGTGTTTACCTTCATGCCATATTGCTCAATGGTGAGTGTTTACCTTTATGCCATATTACTCAATGGTGAGTGTTTACATTTATTCCATATTGCTCAATGGTGAGTGTTTACCTTTATGCCATATTGCTCAATGGTGAGTGTTTACCTTTATTCCATATTACTCAATGGTGAATGTTTACATTTATTCCATATTGCTCAATGGTGAGTGTTTCCCTTTATTCCATATTGCTCAATGGTGAGTGTTTACATTTATTCCATATTGCTCAATGGTGAGTGTTTACCTTTATGCCATATTACTCAATGGTGAGTGTTTACCTTTATTCCATATTGCTCAATGGTGAGTGTTTGCCTTTATTCCATATTGCTCAATGGTGAGTGTTTACCTTTATGCCATATTGCTCAATGGTGAGTGTTTACCTTTATGCCATATTACTCAATGGTGAGTGTTTACCTTTATGCCATATTACTCAATAGTGAGTGTTTACCTTTATGCCATATTGCTCAATGGTGAGTGTTTACCTCTATGCCATATTGCTCAATGGTGAGTGTTTACATTTATTCCATATTGCTCAATGGTGAGTGTTTACCTTTATGCCATATTGCTCAATGGTGAGTGTTTGCCTTTACGCCATATTACTCAATGGTGAGTGTTTACCTTCATGCCATATTGCTCAATGGTGAGTGTTTACCTTTATGCCATATTGCTCAATGGTGAGTGTATACCTTTATGCCATATTGCTCAATGGTGAGTGTTTACCTTTATGCCATATTACTCAATGGTGAGTGTTTACCTTTATGCCATATTACTCAATGGTGAGTGTTTACCTTTATGCCATATTGCTTAATGGTAAGTGTTTACCTTTATTCCATATTGCTTAATGGTGAGTGTTTACCTTTATTCCATATTGCTCAATGGTGAGTGTTTACCTTTATGCCATATTGCTCAATGGTGAGTGTTTACCTTTATTCCATATTGCTCAATGGTGAGTGTTTACCTTTATGCCATATTACTCAATGGTGAATGTTTACCTTTATTGCATATTGCTCAATGGTGAGTGTTAACCTTTATTCCACATTACTCAAAAGTGAGTGCTCAGCGATCTGCCATTTTGTTTTGGTCAATACTTTTTTTTTCTAAAATAACTATCCACGATTGGAGCTTGATACCTATTTCAGGATTTTCAGTTGAAAGTATTCCAGTTAAATTACCTAGTGACTTAGCGGATGGAAATGGATGCTTTGTGTGACTAAGTATTGAGTGAGAGCGTAATATAGCGGCGTAATTGGCCTTCTTCCACCCTTAAACAGGTGAACGCCCAGCTGTCATTCCACGGTCACCGAGACTCCGTCAAGTTCTTCGTGGCCGTGCAAGGCTTCATGAAACGCGTATCCAGTAGCCAATCAGTGAGCACTCAGACTCAGACCTCCCCCAACCAGACTCCACCCAGCAGTAACAGCCCGGAGAAGAGGAACCAGGACATGATGTTAGTGCTGAGTGGGGGGGAGGGGTACGTGGATTTTAGACTTGGCGATGGTGAGGAGGCGGCCGTGGAGGACTCGGCCGGAGACCTGATATCAGTCACCCTCAAAGGGCAATCCACCAGCGAAAGGAGCCATATTATGGTCTGGCAAGTCGCATCTAACTAGCCGTTACGTCATCGTGGCAAAAAGTGACGTCATCGCAGTCTTGACTTTACGTCTTTATCGAGAGTTGTCTAGATAGATATGACGTAAGCATGTAAGGCTGCATGTTATTGGCCGTGACGTCATTGTGGCAATGTATCGTAGTTAGACATAATGTAAGCATGCAAAGTTGACTCGCGCTTGTCGTGACGTAATTTTAGCTGGTTGTTCTTAGCTGGATGTGGAATCGTCAGTAATTTTCCTCGCAGCTATGACGGCAGTGACGTCGGCGTATGGTATGATGAGGTGTTCTATCTTTGTGTTTAAAAATCATCTCTGTTCAGATGTTAGCATCTTGAGAATTGAAATGAGAATTACGATTCTCAGTTCATCAAACAAGAGATCTACAATCGAAAAATAGGAAAATCTTAAAATGTGAAGTGCGATATGTCGCGAAACATTTACCATATCCAAAGAAAAGGTGATTTAGAATGCGTGAGTGTAATTGCCGGTGACAGGTAAGATGCGGCATCTAGTTATGGTATCGAGGCCGTGTTATTATGCGAGATTCATTCCAGGTTTAGTATTTCTCATTGGACCGTTTTTCAGATAATGGGGTCCTGAGACATTCGTGTTTGATAGCGAGGATTTTTGTAGATAGGCTTTTGTTCACAGCCAACTTGCAAAATTACCGCATTTTATCTCTTGCCTGACGAAACAAGCAAAGAATAATAAGAAAGCTGCAAGCAAAGTCTGGCTTGTGAATGCCTCGTTTACCAGCTTGAATTACACAAGACTCGCAATATCTGGTAAATAGTCATGGTTTATCCTTTATTTTCGCTTTTTTGAGGTTTTCGATTCGTTCGAGTTTCTGGTTACTCATTCTCTTTGAAAAAGTACGTTTTTCTTAAAGCAACAAAGGTCCCGCAATTTTTTCTGAAGTTGCTAAAGAAGGAGTGAATTCCAATACTCTATATATCTGCTACTTTTAAGAAATTTATTTTTGTATAGCTATATTCTGTTAAAATTGGCGATGAAGCTAGATCGATAAGGTATTTTACGTTGACAGATTTTTATTGACTAAAATTTCTTTTAAAGGTAAAAAGGCGCATTTTTTTCTTAACTATTTAAAAAAAGTAAGTCCACTATATAGTAATTTGAGGGGTATGTAAATAAAACTAACGCTATGGAGAAAGTATTTTTCGTCTAGGATATTTTTGGCTCTTGGATTTTCTGTCGAACAGCGCCAACATTGCTGTGTTGTTGGTGTATCTCGTTGGTAGGTGCCGCCAAGGGTTCGTGTTGTTTTTCTTGTAGTTTCCCGAGCGAGGCTGCGCCATCAATGCTGGGAATGGGAATGTTACCACTTGTTTGCCCGAGTTCGTAAATAGAGGGTTAGAATTATGTATGATTGTTGGCAGTTATTTTCGAAACCATGTACATGTGTAATGAAGATAAGTAAGGTAATCGGAACTAAGTTAACTTGTATATTAATCGTATTATTTTAATTGTAACGCTGTATAAGGACGGAAGGGCTACAAAGATGACGACGACTCAAAGTAGCGCGCTGAGACTTGAAGACCATGTGATAGGGGGCGGTAACGAGAAAAATACGTTCATTTCACGGTCTTTCCATAATGGGGACATGGCTTTAATTCCCATTGTGAAATTATAATATCAAAATTCTAAGTGTAGAATGGAAGAAAAGTGTTCAAAAAGTTTGCCGTTTCAAATCATATTATTTTTTTCGATATATCATATACTTTAAGGTATCGTTGCGATGCATCGCCCTTCTATTTGTGTAAAGCCCTTTTGCACCTCAAGCGTGTGAAAACATAGAGGCACTCTTGTCCCAGACGTTTTTCTAGGTATCTGATTGGGCTTCCTTTGGTCTGATTGGGTTTCCTGTGGCCGTTCGTGGGTTTGCTCGTCCCATAGCCCTCACGGTTCATCTCTAAGGACAGGACCCCTGTAAGAACGCCTGGGACTTGGTTAACAGAAGGCTAGAAATGTAAGACCATACATATATATAGAGTAGTACTATTTCAAAATGTAGTATACTCGCCTGCAAAAATGACAAAATTGAATGAAAAGAATAATCATATTAACCAGTTCTATGTTTAGTATCAAGAATGAAATCATTTGTTCTTGGTGTGTAACTTATTCTCCCCAAATTGTACTGAGTTATGCTAAAAGAAAATTAATTTAAGTCGAACCTTAAATAAATTATGAAACTACTTGTCTTCTCCTGCCATTGTATTCCATTACTTCAAATCAAATATTGTTGTCTGGCTGGTAATATCCACTTGCCGTGCAACTTTTTGTCATGGAGATGTTTGTCGAAGCCGTGTTATAATGATATAAAATTCAGACTTGCCATCAGAAAATCGGGGTGGTTATTTCTACCTTGCTTTCCTTAGGCCGGTGAACTGATCGCAAATGTATCAACCATCAAAATAATCGTCACTGTAGTTAAATATACTCTTATTTTTTATTTAAGAACGTCTACTTTTCAGTTGGGGCTGATACGATCTCATTTTTTGGAGCATTTTAAGGCTGTAAACGTTCTTATGGATATTCTTAAATTAAAGTGACCTTGCAGCCTGAAATATACTCACCAGCTATCGTATCTATTCGGTTACCAATAAAGTATCAAAAACAGAATTACATGTGAATTATAGATAGCAATAGTATTCTATGTCTCTATCGGTTCTCTCTTTTTCTTAAGGTGCTTCCCCATAGTAGTATTTCTTGCATAGGTATTCAGACTGTCTGGCGTACATTTGCAGACTTCTATTGTTTCGACACCAATTGTTCACCAGTTTCCTCTAACGACAGACCGCGGTCTCCGAACATTTCCGGATTAAAAGTTTCCATAAGGGAATTAACGCATTAATAACCGATCCAGATTGGATGAGTCATTGAGACCACCCAGTGAAGAGAGAGCCCTAGGAATATTGCATCTCCCTCATTAGACCTCCGTCTTTCATCCAAAACGACCCACTAAAAATAAATCCGTAAAGTGAGGAGACAATGATTCATGTTTTCTATCAATATTTGTTTGCGAATCTGTTCCATTACCACTCCCGCGTGCTTGTTATACGAACGCAATTTTCTTTTACAGTATAGCAGGCCCGTACCCAGGGCCAAAGATAGACGTTCTATTATTTGTAGACAAATAATAATTTGTAGACGTTCTATTATTTATAGACAAATAATAATTTGTAGACGATCTATTATTTGTAGAAAAAACAATTAAGCATCAGCTAGATCACTCCGGTAAGAAAACTCTGCCGGTCTATTCTGTGATGTGATGACGTAATCGTGTCAAGCGTATACCCTTCGCATTCCAATCTTTACAAAGATTCAGCATGACGCAGTATTTACACCACGCGTAGAGATACGATACATGACGATCAAGGAAAACCACCTTGATGTCGATAACCATAGGAAAGATACGCTACATGACGATTAAGGAAAACCACCTTGATGTCGACTAGAGGCAGGAAAGCGCACGCGTTAAGATACGCTACATAGCGATATACACTGGTAGCAACACGGCGTACGCACATAGACAACAAATAAAGATAGGTTAGATGATATACGCCAGGAGCAACAAGACGTATCCGAGAGATGACTTAGAATTTGTGGCGTAATAGGGATACGGGGAGCATCAGGGGGACTGGATATTGTCTTGGGGCGTGCCGCGGGGTGGCAATAACACCCCTGGGATGACCCCGTACGCGTCTGACTATCGGGCCATTTGTTATAAGTACAAAGGTTTCGATGTAGTTTGTTTATGATCTATTGACCTAAGATTCCGTACTGCAAAATGGTCTCAACGATTTCTGGCGTATTATGCAAGGTTAACAAGGTTGTTTTACCCCTAAAATAGGTTATTTTAGATTAAAATCTCTAGATTATATTTGTTTAGTCAACTAGCGATGTTACTAGTAAGTCCGCGCTATGTGCTATAAAAAGGGATTTCGAAAGAAAAAGATAATTTCTTTTTTTAACTTCGATTTAAAGCCGCATTGTCACCAGTTCACTTCCGGAGGTCCGACGCAAACCTGAGACAAAAGAATCTATTAGAATCCGAGATATTTAACATGCCATCCGCTCTAATTTACCAATCACATCCTCGAAGAAACTTGCAATATACTATATCCTCGAACAAACTTTCAATATTTTGAAATATTCTTCGCGTTTTCCGTTAAAAATCATTGGAGATTGTAAGGTAATCGACCGGAAGTAAACTGGTGACAATGCGGCTTTAAAGCCGGAAACCCAGGTCTCGTAGTACACGATTTCGCGACGCTTCTTTCTCTTATCGAAACAGCTTGTTATTCCGGGTTTTGGGCGGGAGCAACTGATATCGCGCACTTTTTTTTAGCAGTAATCATATCACTGATGTATCAGGCGCTTTTACGTCAGCATCCCGTAAACGTAGCGGGACATCCCGCTTATACGGGCTGCGCATGCTCCGTAAAGACAAGAGAGCACAAGACTTTTGCGCTCTCTTGTCTCTACGGAGCATGCGCAGCCCATGCTCTTTTGGTACAATCTAATTTAGTGTTTATTGCACGAAAACAATGTCACTGAAATCTTATAAGGGATAATCAATTTTTTTTCTCCCATTTTTAGTCTTTTTCAGCTCTTTTGGCTGATCTGTTTTTGGTGTCAGCTCTAGTAAGCGGTCCCGTTGGAAACTGAGAGCGTTTAGCAAAAAATAAAAGTTTAACCGCGCAGAAACGCTTGTCTCAAATGCTACGTGGGTGACAGTTTTCTCTGGGAATTACATGCTATGTGCTTTAAAAGAGCAAGATTTTGGGCTGTAGTATTTCCTGCGGGAGAAAAAAGTCTCGTAAGTAGAGAAAGCCCTTCCGGACTGAGGGGCAGAGCCCGGAACAATCGCCGGCCACGCGTTTTGCCCCAAACTTCCTGACAATGAAAAACACATTATATACTACCCTAAGAACAAATTTCTATAACGAAATCTCGATGCACAAGTAGATAAGGCCTTGATGGTACGGAGGATATCCGTGTTTATATTTCTTGACCTGTAGTGATACCATCAGTGTCATATTTCGCACAATACTGGGTCACAGCCAGCCTGCGTATGATCTTTCTATATAAGAGGACGTACTGCGTAACTCGGACAGTTTTAGCTCGGTGTCTAAAGAAGTAAACGGGTTAACAAATTATCGCCTTAGAGCAAATATGGTAACAAAGTATATTGCTTTTATTGGACTGGTGGCTTTAGGTAAGTTGTTATAATCGTTTTTCAGGCTCTTTCTTTTCTGCGTATACTGTTCTTATTGTATTGTAGCTTGTTGTTTTGTAACTTTCTTTTAAATTTTAACGATTTTGAAATTTTGGAAGGTTTATTGCCCCAGTAACAAAGCTAGAAAAGACAATTTACAAAATCTACAAGAAGTTGAAAATGATGCTCCCATGGCTGTCTAAAAGTACGCGCTTCGCATATGGTATAAGCGTTATTAGCCTGAACTTACCTAAGACTTCAATTTCTCGAGAAACATATAATAAGGATTAGTTTTTCATTTCGCTTGTTAAGGATTCTACAAAATTAAAGTCAAACTATTGACTATTGATATTTGAGATGACACCCAAAACACTCAAAGGACCTTTTTTAAAATGCTTTTAAAATATTTAGAATAGCGTCCGTGATAGTAAATTAAATCTAATCTTCAAGACATTTTGGAATGACTGAGCGTAGTTCAACTTCCTGTGGCGCTGTTTGGTGCTACGCAGTCAAAAATCCGAGTTATTTTCAGTTGAATTCTATTTTAAAATAAGGATCTTGTACATGCTGGGTACCCTGTGGTGATGGGTGTATAACTATAATACGTAGTATCCCGACATATCCAAGGTTAAGTTTGATTAAGGGAGTTTATCTGAGGGATTTATGTCGCGATAAAATACTATTAAAAATTCTTCGGTTATCAGTACATTGGTTTAACTAATATACAAGGGTGATAACATACTTAGTGTTCTGTCGATCAAAATGCTCGAAGCTTTCGATTTGCCAACACCTTAGTGGCTTCCGGCCGCGCCAGCGAAAAGTGCTGACTAATTACAGAACGGGATTTCTTTTTGTTTAAATTTCAAAGTTCGAATTTCAGAGTTGTAAATCGCTGTAAAAATTAGACTGTTTCCGAGATTGAAAAAGCCAACACGTCATTACTTTGCAGTTCACGGAATCGAGGCTGGGCGGCCAAGAAATGTGTTCCCCGCGCATGCGCAGTGCCAGCCCGAAAACTCGAACTGCGCACGCGTGTTCACGGGTTGTAACGCACACGGGGGACACTGCTGGTGCGACCGCGCCTTCTGTTGCAGAAACCCCTTCAAGTATGAGAACTTGGCAAGCTGTCTCCTGCATAATAAACCTAGTGAGTAAACGATCAAGAATAGCAGGAAGGAAGAGGAAGATGGGTATATCGATGATTATAAATTGTCACCCCCCCCCCCCCCCATGGAGACAGAATCCTCAACAGTTTAACCGTGTGTAATAGGATGGAGGGGTGGGGGCCAATAAATAAATCGGCAATTTTACTCTTCAAAAGACTCTTGTATCCTGTATATTTCGGTCAGCTAATGGGGACATGTCCATCTAAAGATAAAAGTAAGTTACTTTGTGTCTGTATTCTAAGGGGATCCATCATCAAAAGGCCGACCTGTAATATAACTGAATTAAAATGGGGTATTCCACTCGAACCTTCACTCTGCCATCCACCATGGAAACGCAATTGAAGAATTCCCAAGGTCAATCGCATATATTGCATGTTTGACACTGTTTATTTGTACTAGGTGCTGACCCTTGCAAGCCGAACCCTTGTAAACATGACGGTTACTGCGTGCAAGTAGGACAGACAGGCTTCCGGTGTTTGTGCCAACAAACTGGTTACTACGGTCAACATTGCCATGAAAGTAAGTTGAGAATTTAAGGGGGTGGGGTGGGGTGTATTGTGAAAGGGGAATCAAGTAGTATAGGTTTAAAAGGTTATGCGACAAAAGAGGAACAAACGTCATAAATGGAAGTAACAGGCTAACTGCAGTTTTCAAAATTCTGAAAACTCTCACCAATGATTTGTAGCTGCTAACGGATTTCAGGTTTCCACCATTCAAATATTGAATTCTGAAATGTTGGCCGATCATGAAGTATAAATAATTCGGTTACTGTCGAATCCTTTGTATCGCAACGCCGCATCACAGGGAGCTCCCTGTGGCCGCATTTTCAAAACATCGATTTGTTTTTGTCTTTTGGGATTTTCTGTTCCGCCAGTCAAATTATTATAAGCCAATCAGATTATTGCCATCTCTCGCCTAGTGCAGTTGCCTGGCTTTTTGTCGCGACACTGTCTGGTTTTTGTCCAGAGGATAGCCAGGGAAGTGCACAAAGCGAGACTGATTGGCTCAGAATGGTTTTATTGACAAAACAGAAAATGACAAACCAACTTCCAAGATCTTTAATTCCAGGTATATAGAAAGCAATTTTTATAAACAAGAGTTTGTATAATATTGAAAACAGCTATAACAAAGGGCAAGAGATAACATGATAGTTGATGACGAGAAGAGTTGACGTTTCGTTTTGTCCACAGGGTGCCCATCCAGTGAGGAAGTATCCAAAGTGTTCAAGACCATGTGGAAATCCAACAACCGAAAGCTGATGCGAAAGCTGCTCCCTTGCGTCTTGTTCTAAAAGTGCCCTCAGTGTTACTTTGTACATTTATTGAAAAGTAGAAACAAGTTATATATTATTCACCATATTTTTATCCACACGCAAAAAAGGGAAAAAAAACTACAAAAAAGTATAATCAGGGAAAGTATAAAAGAATAAAATTCAAAATCATACAACAACAAAAAATAAAATCATTATAATGAAATAACATTTTTAATCATGAAAACTTGTTTTTGTTGGATTTGATTGTTTACTGTAATGCTCAACAAATGCACCACTTGAACGTTGTAAATTAAGCATGCATTGGTACGCTCCCATTACAACACGGGCCTATTTATTATTCCTTCAACTTCTTTATCCATATAAGGTCAAGTTTTGTTCTCAGTCCATTCAGATTTTTTGCCCAATAGAAATAAGCGCCCACTCTACAATAAGCGCCCCCCTAAAGACCAGAAAAATGAATTTAAAGCACCCCGGGGGCTTATTGGACTCCTTACGGTATACAATTATCAGTAATGTGTGTAACTACTAAAAGAAAAAATAATAAACTAAACTTAACCATTGGGGACTCCTTAAAAAGAGGGGATATCCCAAAATTTCAACAGGATTTGCTGCAAGGAAAAGAGTGAACAGGACACACACAACTAAACAAACAAAATGGATGTTTTTTATGTCAACAATACACAAGCTTCAGTATAATCATGAGAAATAGAAGTATACCACTTGCATCATTCTTTACTGCTCTAGATCAGACCTTGACTGGCATGGACTGAATATTCAAGCTATAGGATATAGCTATGAAGGCTTAGCACTGTATGTGTACATAGTGTTGTTGTGAAAAATATAAAGATAGTAAGAGTGACCAGCATGCAATAGGGACATGGTAAATTGTTTGTAAAAACACTCAGTGGTAGCTGGGGCGTAGCCAGGGGAGTGGCCCAGGGGGCCCGGGCCTCCACCCTTTTTGCAGCCAAAAATACAGTAAATGTATGAGACATTATCTAAAATACAGGAGAAAATGCCTCGAAAGAGCCTTTTGGGCCCCCTCCTGTTAAAAATCCTGGCTACGCCGCTAAGTAGGATAATTTTTCCACCCTGATAATCTTTAGCTTGGCTAGCCCAACTAGCCTATAATTTAAGTGTACAGTATGTACCATACATTTTGGAAAACCTTGGGCTGATTCAAAGTTTTTCACAACTACAAAAGATTTTACTTTACATAGTCCAAACTGGCAATCTGCCCAGGCTAATAAGCCACTATTCTTTTGTGTGTTCTTTATAGCATGAGTTGTGTTAGAGTGGCACATGCGTAAAAAGATAAGACACTGATTCACCATTGTGGGTACGTCGAATGGCCTCAGCGAGAATCATCGACACATCAACGGACTGTTGAGGCAAAGAAAAGTCAACCATCAATACTAGTGCCACAACTACTATACTGTACCACTTTCATCACAGGTGCTATCCCCCACCCCTCACTCTTTACGGGTGGATGGTTAAAACTTTGGATCAAGGTACCTAGGAATCAAATGAAACAATAGTGTAATATTGATAACATTTTCTAAAGCGTTTGAGCTAAATTACCTTTTTATACATAAAACATCTAAAATGCATAATCTCTGAAATGAACATGCTGATTAATTAATATACAAATTCAACACATTCAGCTCTACAAGCACAGTTCTACCACCAACTTCATATTATTTTCCAACAAAAGCAGTGAGGATGGGAAGGGGGAGGTAAAGTCCGAAAGCGGAATTGTGTGATTGTCAGACGATGCAAAAATGACTGCCTTAAAGCCCTACTTGTTTTGTAATAGGGTAATCAAGCAAACCATCATCCCAAATGCTATCATCAAAATTTCTAGCTAAAGAGTGTCTAGCCTTACCCGAATCTTTGAGCACATTTGCATCTTAGCCTCCTGGGGGATAGAGTTTGTGATTGCAACAGCCTCTATGATACTTCCATCAAGCCGCTTGAGGGCGGGGCCTGAAAATACTCCATGTGTGCAGATGGCGTAGACTTTGGCTGCACCAGCTTCATTTAATCTGTAGGAAGAACATAATTCAGGAAATAAAAAATATAAATATATAGATAAAAAGTCAAAATGAACACCATGTGTCAAGTGTCTCAATGTATGGAATTCAACAACCTTAGAAATAAAGTTTTAAAACTCAAACTTTGTGCTTCAAAAGGGGCACATTTACATTAATAAAATACTACTCAACTCCTCAAATCAGCAAATCCTAAATTTACGCTAAACAAAGCCCCCACTTTCCTTGGATCTCAATCCAATTTTTGAACCATGAAAAGGATGACCACAGTTTGCCATGGTTGATAACTGATTCATACTTTGTGGCTGCTAATGTGAGGGTGCCGCATGTGTCAGCAATGTCGTCCACCAGAATGGCTGTCCTGTCCTTAACATCTCCCACAAGTACCATGCTTGCAACCTCATTTGCAACTTTTCTCTGAAAAATGGAAATTAAAATTAAAACCTTAGGACATGTCAAGCCTTTTAAAGGGGTTATGTACGGCATTACTAAAAAACTGAACCAGCGGAACCAGTACATTTCGCTTAGTTATAGGGGTAGGGATGTCATACTAGGATCACCATTTATTTCCTTTCTAATCTGCACAAAACACATCTCAATTTAAGATGCATCAGACAAAAGGGAGGTTTACCTAGTTGAATTAGAACTTCTACGCAAAAAAAAGGTCAAATTGCTACACAAACAGTCAATACGAGTACTGTATCCCACCCGCTTCGTGGGATTTTGTTCTTGACGCCAAGGTGAGATATTCATTTCCACACCCCAAAACGGGTGTGCTTGTTCTAAAAAGGGACTGGAAGCATTTCCATTTAAAAAAAGCATGTATACATAACTACGAAATGGATATACATATATGCAATCTTATTAAATCTAAATTGTTGTCTATTCATTGGGGAAACCTCGAAAAAGATTTTGGTATTTCTGCCTCGTTTCAAACGCCCTAAAAACTCCCTCTCCCTCAACTAAATGCTTACTTTTTTTGTGTTTTCCAGTTCAAGTTTTAATTAGAACGAAAATCATACTATAAAGAAAATATACCGAATGCATCAATCAGTTATGCTAAGAATTATCAAAACACAAATAACGCAAGATAACCATAAGGGCAAATGAAAGTTCTGCTACTGGGTTTAAACTTGTGAGCAAATACAATAACAGTTACAGTTCCAAAAACAAAACAACTGCAGCTTCATGGCTGTCTCGCCACGCTCCTGTTAGCCCCATCAAATGTCACATAGCATGAGTCCAAAACGGCTGCAGGTTTACACTCAGATGTAGAAATTGTTAAATAGGGTAATACTCAACGGAAATTGGATACAAATTGCATATGACAGAATGTCAAATATGCTTAAAATAACGTAGCACATTTGCACTTAGTGATGTTGTCTTAGCATTTCACAACGGAATGTTTAATCACCTTGCGTGATCCTAGTATGACATCGCTACCCCTATAACTAAGCGATATACTGGTTCCGTCGGTTTCGCTGGTTCCGCTTTTTAGTAATGCCGGGTTATGTATATAAAGCGACATTGTGTCATGGGAAAAAAAACATTATCTATTAGTTGCTGTGGGTTTCTTACTTTTACCATTAATTTAATTCCACTGTCTATCTGTGATCAACTTGGTTATACAGCAAAAACACTTTGTGATTTATAGTAAGTTGCCCCAAGTACATATTGAGTAATTTATGATGCCAAATCAAGCAATTAGGAATGGTACCTCTTTATGAATCAAAGCAAAGCCACAGTTCAGGTGATCAGCAATAGAAGTCACTCTGCAAAGGGAGAATAGATTGAGCCCATATCATGAGTTGTATTCAAGACCTTTAACACATACCGCTTTGCTCCTCCAGCATCAGGAGACACTATTACAGAGTTCTGCCAATCGTGGACATTCTCCTTGATCCACTTCAACACGGCAGGCTCAGCATAAAGGTTGTCAACAGGAATATCGAAAAAACCCTGAAAGACAAATAAATATAGTTTAATAAAAGGACTCCTTATAATTGCTATCATAACGTCCAGGTCAATCTATTGCTTTTTTTTAAAATGAGGTGGTTGATAACTATAGCTCTGGCTGTAATTTATAATTCCTGATCATCAAAAGATGCGCTTAACTGCAATCCTTAAATTTTCACAAGATAAATACAAAATTGTACGTATGCTGTATTTCTGACCTGGATCTGTGACGCATGTAAGTCCATGGTTATGATGTGGTCCGCCCCAGCCACGGACAACATGTTGGCCACCAACTTAGCAGAGATTGGTGCACGGCTCTGAGAAAAAAGAAATTCTATGAGTGGTTTATCTTTCTCATGTTAAATTTTTTTTTACTATACTCCTTCCCCAAACAAGATATTATGTTGCTTTCTGCGTGAGGGATAAACAAAGATGTCATTATTTTTACCTTATCTTTCTTATCTTGTCTAGCATAAGGGAAGCATGGGATAACAGCCGTCACCCTTTGCGCAGATGCAATCTTGCATGCATTAATCATGATCAGAAGCTCCATCATGTTATCATTTATTTCACCACAACCACTCTGAATGATGTAGACATCTTCCCCTCTCACAGACTCGGCAATCTCAACACTATGGATAACACAAAATTGTTTGTTATTGTTGGTGATTTTGGATTTTTAACAAAAACAGGTTTTGCTGTGTCCAATAGGTTGCTGCAATGTAGTGAGATGGCGGCGCAATCGAAAGAGCATTTAATAATCACAGTAGTCACAGTACAGGCGTCTGTGATCATCCTGGCTGGGGTAATTAGTAGGGTCATGGGGTATATTTCAGGGTTGAAAATTGTAAAGGGTGATTCTTCGAAAAAGTAAAATAGTACCCTAAAATACTAAGCCATGGAAATTTGAACCTCTAAACCACTTCAAGTGCAGAACAGGAGTTTGGGTTTCAGCAGTCATTAATAATTATATCATAATAGTTACATATAAATTTCTAATTTACAATAATAAACTTTACAATGATTGTGGTGTAACTAAACATTCAATCCCCTTCCTGAGTTTCCTGACTTCTAGTTACAAGGAACACAAATCAATATTTTAATCATGACTGCCTATCTGGAGTGGGCGGGTGGGCAAAAAGGAATGTATATGTATATATACATATATAAAATATGCAATATGAAATCAGTAGGTTGTGTGCTGCTCGAGTGAGTGCGAATAATGATATGAGTAAAGCATACGTAGTGCTTATCAACAATGATCCCGCATGTCTTAGGCATGAGGTCATAGGCAGTGCTTCCTGTGCATGCGAGTGTGAACTGCTGATACCCAATTAGCACCTATGTGTGGTCTAGATTTTTATTAACACTACTGTTATCAATAATCACTAAACAAATACAACTTTTGCTTAAAACTACACTAAAAATATGTTAATAATTTCAATTCATCCCCGATTCAATTTCAACCCCTAAAAATATGACGGAAACCCTATCATTTGGATATAAGGAGTGTTGTACAGGACCCGAAATGATCCCCAGGAGTCCCTGAAATAAACCCCAAGGAATTGCAGTAATGGACAAACAAAAGATGTGGAAGGATTGGCTTTTAGCTTTATAAACATATGAAACATTTTAGCATTATTTGTGTTACCATCAGGTAATTTACATTAACTAAAACAATAGTATTAAGATTTTTATATAGGACTGCGCATGAAATACAGTGGTTAGTCAGAATTAGGGTAAAAAAACAACAGTAATTTTGTTGTAATATGTATATTGCCCTCCTTGGGTTCCCTGTGGCCCCTGATGTTTGATTGGGACCCCCCGTAGGGGCTGGTTCCTCGTTGAAGCTCGGAGTTAGTTGTAATTTAGATTTTGAGAAATATTAGTTGAATTAAACCACGAATTGAAAGCATAATCGTGAGGATCTGAACTTATAACATGGTGTCAGAAGTCAAGTAAAAGTTTAACGAGAATCAAGGTAAAGAATATCGAGAAAAGAATTGAAATTATGGCAGAAGTAGAGTCGCACAGGACTCCTGGTCCACTGGTGCTGGATGCCCAAGCCTCAGAAAATTGGAGGAAATTTATTATGCAGTTCGAAATTTACCTAGTGGCGAAAGGAAAGGATGAGAAACCTGACAAGTTAAAGGTGAACTTGCTACTCAATTGTGCTGGAGCAGATGCAATTGAAGAATATAGTCATTTTGTTTTCAACGAAGGAGAAAGCAATGAATCTTATGAAGATGTGTGTAGAAAGTTCAAGGAACACTGTCAGGGAGCAAGAAACGTCATCTATGAGCGCCTTGTGTTTAATCAAAGAAACCAGAAAGAAGGTGAGAGGATGGACAATTTCGTGAGTGAGCTGAAACGCTTATCGTTGACATGTGAGTTTGGGACCCTCAGAGATTCACTGATCAGAGATCGTATCGTGGGAGGGGTGCTCTCGAATGAGTTGAGAGGGGAGTTGTTGAAAAAGCCAGATTTGACACTCCAAAGTGCCCATGATTACTGTAGAACCTATGAAGCTGCTGAGTTGCAGAAATTCAAGTTTGCTTCACCAACTGGTTCACAGCAGCCATTGAGTGTACACCCAGTTCAAGGAAAGGAGAGAGCACCTAATCCTACCTGTAAGTTTTGTGGTTTTCAGCACCGTTTCACAAAACCAAGTATTTGTCCTGCCTTAAGAAAGAAATGTAGAAATTGCCAACAAGAGGGACACTTTGCAAAGTTGTGTCCTCTTAAGGGTAAGAAAGAAACACCGGTCAGCACAGTAGAGCAAGAAAACCAGGTTGAGAGTATGGGCCAAGGTGATCGTGGGGGTGATCCACACTTATACTTTGGATCAGTAGAACTTGGGACTGTGTCCAGCCCCAATAGCACAAAGAAGAGCGTGATTACCCTTAAGATTGCACAAAAAGAGGTGAAAGTCAAAGCTGATACAGGTGCAGAGGCCAATGTGATGCCATATCATGTATATAAGGCCATCACTACACAACCGCTACGAAAGATTCATCAGCCTCTTAAAGGATGGCTCGCAGACAAGGCAATTCATCCTGTTGGATGTGTTCGCCTTCCAACCCAGTACAAGAACCGAAAAATAGATCTGCTGTACCTTGTTGTGCATGGAGAGTTTACACCCCTGTTGAGTTGTGAAGCCTGCCTAGACTTAGAGGTGCTCAAGTTTATGAATCTTGACCTGATAGACACACCAGAAAGACTGGCCGAGGAGACCACACAAGGGAATGGCAACAAGCCGAATGCAGAATTGTTGGTAGAAGATCCGGTTCTATCCCAGTACCAAGATTGTTTTAGTAACAAACCGGGAAGACTGCCAAACAAGGTACACCTAGAGATAGATCCATCAGTGCCTGCAGTAGTCCACCCCCCTAGGAAGATCCCCATATCCCTGCTTGAACCGACAAGAGAAAAACTCCAAGAGATGGAACAAGATGGGATTATCGTTAAAGAAGAAGAGCACACACCGTGGGTGTCTTCAATGTTGGTTGTTGACAAACGAAAAGAGAAGGACAGAGCCAACCCACCATCTAAAGACAGTGTCCGTATCTGCATCGATCCCAGGGATCTGAATAAGGCCCTCAAGAGGCCACACTACCCCATGGTCACTGTTGAGCAAGTTGCCAATCGCCTTTCTGGAGCTACAATGTTCACCACACTGGATGCATGCAGTGGATACTGGCAGGTGGAGGTAGATGAGGAAAGCTCGAAACTTCTGACATTCAACACACCTTGGGGACGGTATAGATTTACACGGCTGCCATTTGGAATTTCATCTGCTCCTGAGATATACCAACGAGAGATGGACAGGCTCTTCGCTGGAGTTGCAGTTGAAATAATTGTTGATGATTTTTTAATCCATGGAAAAGATATAAGTGATGTTGATAGGAAGATGATAGCAGTACTTGAAAGAAGCAGAGAGGTGGGCCTGAAATTTAATCCAAAGAAGATCAAGCTTCGAGTTCCAGAAGTAAGCTATGTCGGACATGTGTTCACATCCGAGGGTTTGAAACCAGATCCTGAGAAAGTGCGTGCAATTAGTGAGATGCCACCCCCATCAGACAAAGATGGCGTGCAGCGATTCTTAGGAACAATCAACTACTTGGACAAGTTCATTGAACACAAAGCTGATCTGCAAGGCCCAATCTCCCAGCTGACCCAGCAAGTAGCAGCTTTCACCTGGGAGAAGCCTCAACAAGAGGCATTCGAGAAGCTCAAAGCTGTGATCACCCATGCACCAGTGTTGGCCTATTTTGACAATCACAAACAGACCATTCTGAATGTAGATGCGAGTAGCACTGGCCTTGGTGCAGTCATCATCCAAGAGGGTAAGCCGATTGCCTTTGGTTCAAAGACTTTGTCGTCTTGTGAGCAGAGATATGCTAACATTGAAAGAGAGTTGTTAGCTATACTATGGGGAGCAGACAAGTTCCACACGTATGTATATGGCAGGCGAGTGATTGTAGAAACTGATCACAAACCATTGGAGGCAATTTTTAGGAAGCCCCTAAATGAATGCCCACCACGATTGCAGAGAATGCTTCTGAAGCTAACCAAGTATGATTTGGATGTGAGATATGTCCCAGGCAAGAAACAAATCATCTCTGATTGTTTGAGTAGAGCCCCACTCACTGACACTACGCCAGTAAGTGAACCAGAGGATGTGATTGGAATCAATCTGATTGAAAATCTGGGAATTGAGAATTCCACATTAAAGAAATTCAGAGATGCATCAAGTAACGATGAAACCTCAAGAGTAGTAATGGAATATGTCCTAGAGGGTTGGCCAGAAGACAAGGATCAGGTTGACGAACTGGCAAGAGAATACTGGAATTACAAGGAAGAGCTTAGTGTTGAAGATGGTTTGCTGTTCAAATCTGATAGAATTGTAGTACCAAGATCCATGAGAGCTGAAGTACTTGAAGATATACATGGAGCACACATGGGTGAGAGTAAGAGTCTGAGTTTGGCAAGAGACTATGTCTTTTGGCCCTCCATGACTGCCCATATTAAGGACCGAGTACGTTCATGTCAGATTTGTAATGCATTCCGCAACCAACAGCAGAGAGAAACCCTACATCCACATGACCTTCCAGGTCTACCGTGGCAGGTTGTTGGAACTGACCTTTTTGAATTTGCTGGCCATTCCTACTTGATTGTGGTTGATTTCTATTCGAAGTATTTTGAAGTTGAACTACTTCGGCAGTCCACTGCCATGTGTGTTGTCAACACCTTGAAGCAAATCTTTGCAAGATTTGGCATTCCAGCCAAAGTGATCAGCGACAATGGCCCACAATACAGTAACACCCGCAATATTTTCAGTACTACCCATGAGTTTAAGCAGTTTGCAGAAGCTTGGGGATTCCAGCATATAACCAGCTCACCCGAGTATCCCCAGTCCAATGGTGCTGCGGAAAGAGCTGTCCAGACTGCAAAGCGAATCTTTAAGAAAGCAGCAGCAGAGAATAAAGACCCATTTGAAGGTTTATTAAAGTACAGAAATACACCTTTTGACGACATAGGTGTCTCACCTGCCCAACTACTCATGAGTAGGCGTACACGTTCAACACTACCTACCCATCGACGTTTGTTGGTACCTCACCCAGTAGACCCTCACAGAGTGGTAAAGGCATTAGCCCATCGACAAGCAAGTTCACGGATGAGCTATGATCAACACAGCCGGGACCTTCCCCCTTTGGAAGTTGGGGACAAAGTTAGAGTTCGTGTAAACAAAGATAAAGAATGGTGTAAAGCAGAAGTCCTGCCAAGGTCATATGTAGTTGAAGATGAGAAAGGACGTGTATTTCGAAGAAATCGAAGGCACATCATTTCTGTCCCGAAGGACACACCCATGAATCCGAAGATGCCAGTGGCTCCCACATACATGAGTCCTCAACCTCAAGTGGTCGCTAGGAAAGCGCAGATCAATGAACCGCCAAGTCCATTGAAAGTACAGGAAGATCAGAGAGAAACAGAAGCACATTCACCCATCAGAACAAGAGCTGGTCGTGAAGTGAAGAAGCCACAAAGACTTATTGAACAATGTTAAGAACATTTTTTTGGTTTTCTTTGAACATTTATTGAAGTTTTGAAAGGGGGGAGATGTTGTAATATGTATATTGCCCTCCTTGGGTTCCCTGTGGCCCCTGATGTTTGATTGGGACCCCCCGTAGGGGCTGGTTCCTCGTTGAAGCTCGGAGTTAGTTGTAATTTAGATTTTGAGAAATATTAGTTGAATTAAACCACGAATTGAAAGCATAATCGTGAGGATCTGAACTTATAACAAATTTAAAGAATCAGGCGTGAATAAATTATTTATTCATAACAAGCCATAAAAGAGTTGGGGTTGGGGTTAACTTCGGGGAACCCTTGGTGTTGTTTCGGGTCCCGGGATCAGTGTCCACGCAAACTTAGAGGGGGAGGTAGGGCAGACTACACAGGGGGGGAGGGAGGGGGTAAAGAAGACAGTTATTTTGACATGTGTGTATTAGCCATATGTGAGTATTCTTTCTGGTATTAATGAATTCGAAAAGGAGGGCTGGAAGTACCAAGCCAACTTAATAATAAGAAATGGAATAAAATAATAATCTATTCACAAGAGGTGATTATCTTCCCCATGGTCTTCCATTACATACAGTACATTTAAAACCACTAATAAAGATTTTCCGTACCACTTATCCATTAAAAACACTATAATCAATAGCTTTGTCGGTAAAGTTTGTCCGCTTGGAGTGCCATGAGTTTATGTACACCATTGGCTTGACCGATCACGCACGTGTCTACCGTAAACCGACAACACGATCTTGGAACAAATTGTTAAAACCTAGCAGCCGATTATTCGCACACAAAAAACGTTACTCCAAGACTAACAGCTCGTTAAACATCAATTGGAAATCATAAGTAAGCCAATAAGATAGCTGGAGAACGTGAAATTAGGAGAATATCGATAACTCACCATGTTTCTTGGTTTGAGAATTTCTTGAGGACACACTTCGCGAGGTCGAATCCTAGCCTTTCGGCAATAAGTCTAGCTAGCACGGGGTGCGAGCTTCCTCCAAAGATCTTGATGTTCGGCATTCTAAAAGGGAGAGAGGTCTCAGAGCGTGGCTCGGATTTGAGCTCGAGAATGTCTTTCTGATCGCTCGGAAGTTGATGAAGTTTCATACGCACTCTCTTTGGCGGCAAAAAGCATGACATTATCCGCTAGGACCCAGGCACGCGCGATTGGCTTTTAGGGGTACAGACACAGGAAGCTCGGTCGTCAAGATAAATAAAGTCCTCAAAGGCCAGTAAAATATAGGCCCAACTTCAAAACGTCAGAAAAGGGAAATAAACATCAACTGATGAAGTTTCATACGCACTCTCTTTGGCAGCAAAAAGCATGACATTATCCGCTAGGACCCAGGCACGCGCGTTTGGGTTTTAGGGGTAAAGAAGCAGGAAGCTCGGTCGTCAAGATGAATAAAGTCCTCAAAGGCCAGTAAAATATAGGCCCAACTTCAAAACGTCAGAAATGCGAACTAAACATCACCAGACCCGAATGCTCATGGATTCATCCAAGGCATATACGGCCTTCAAAAGCGCATCCTAGCAATCATGCTCAAGGATCCAGCGTACTTTGGGCGCTCCCAAAAGAATAGAATAGAATTGGCTCCATCTCAAAATATTAACATTGATTTCTGACCAATTCGTAAACAAATGCTTAAACTCAGAAACAACTTCTCCCAAAAAAGCATTATTGTTAAAACCAGCCAGCACTCTCGTGGCTTCAGAAATGTCGTATTGAGAGGACATAAAGACTAAGCCGAGGAAGAAGGGCAAAGTTACCCCTTTGAAAATACTCGGAAGGGGGTGGTGGTTGTGAAATGTCAAAAAAGACTATAGATAAGCTGAAGAGAGACTAAGTGGTCTGCGTAGGCGTGATGCAATCAGGAAAAAAAAATCAGTGCTCCAATATAATCAACACAAGTTTAAATCAGTGTGTTTTACGCAACTGCGAAAACAGTTTTGTTGACGCTTCGAGCGTTAGCCCTTCGTTGGAGGCTCCGACAAAAAGATGCTCCGACGACGAGGGGCTAATGCCTTCACAGGAGTGTAAAACAGCCATTAAAACCTTGTGCTAGTTTATGACTGGGGGGGAGGGGAGGGGGCCTGGTCCCTTAAAGTATAAATTGGTCTCCAAGTCCTATTTCTTTTCCTAAGGGTGTCCTCCAACCCGACCCAGCCAAGCAATAAGAATAAAACTTCCCGTCAAACCTGTAAAATTTCCTTTTTGTTTTCGATAAACATTAAAAATAAATGACAGCACCCTTTTCATAATTACTGCATTAGCTAATTGACTTCATACCCCTTTTAAATTTTACTTTAATGTAAATATATTTTACAATTCTTATTGCGAAGATCCGTGTGTAGGTTTCTTCCTCACCGCTATCATTTAATGGTGACTGCTTCTTTAAAGACACGATTTTCCGGTCCTAAAGAACTTAAAATTCAATTTTACATAGGCATACCTCCAGACACGACTTCCATTTACCAGTTATTTCAACCGCTATTCTTTTCAATAGCAGGCGGGTTCAAAAGACTTTGAGCAGGGGCGTAGCCATGGGGGTTGCCCAGGGTGAGCGTTCCCCCTTCTAGAAGCCAAACATACAGGAAATGTGTAAGAAATTATCTAAAATACAGGAGAAAATGCCTTGAAAAGGCCTTTTGGGCCCCCTCCTGTTAAAAATCCTGGCTACGCCGCTGTTGAAAGGTACTACCAGGTTATGCTATCTTCATCAATTCAGCCTAATGAAAAAGACTAGGTGTAGGTTTAAGTTTTGTTTAACTCAGCTTTATATTCAAGTTTTGCTCGGCTTCTTTGCCCGAGTGCTCAACGAAGAAGACGATATCAAGTTCGTTAAACTCAGCTTCATCTTCGCGTTTTGTTCGACTTCGGCGACTTTGCCCGAGTGCTCAACGAAGAAGACGATATCAAGTTCGTTAAACTCAGCTTCATCTTCGCGTTTTGTACGGCCTCGGCGACTTTGCCCGAGTGCTCAACGAAGAAGACGATATCAGCTTCATCTTCGCTTTTGTTCGGCTTCGGCGACTTTGCCCGAGTGCTCAATGAAGAATACTATATCAAGTTCGTTAAACCTCAGCTTCATCTTCGCGTTTTGTACGGCTTCGGCGACTTTGCCCGAGAGCTCGACGATGAAGACGGCCTCATCGGGTACTGCGCTAACGTGGCTTGCTTCGTCTTCCCATTCTTCTCGCCCTTTTTGCTCGCTTTGCTTTCACTCCTTGCTGATGACGGCCGCAGCAGTTCCTGTATCTCATCGTTCTCCTTCCCTGCATTGGCCACAACTTCCAGACACTTGCCGAGGTTTGTGGCTTCCAGGTCCTTTTTCGAGAGCAGTTGCATAATATCCTGCCCTTCGCTTAGCGGGTTTAGCCATGTGGATTTGCGAACGTCCTGCAGTTTAAGACCTGTTCCTTTAGGGACGTAGATTTGAAACAAGACCTCCACTGCTTCTGCCTTCGTCAGGTTGCGACCCTTCGCAGACACTAAAAAAACATTGCTGTTAAACAAGAGATAAATTACCAATACAGGCCCGTACCCATTTTCTTGGGGGGGGAGGGGGTGCGAAAACCGAAAAAGTGGACAAAATTTCAGTATCTCCACGGGACGTCTATTATCGGATTTGGATATCAAAAAGAGTCTGACTTACAGATTAATGACATACCAAAGTGATCTAGAATGCCTTTTTATCTAATTCGCTTATGCTTTAGAGCTTTGTCTACAGTAGCGAATACGTCTATTGCGAAACAAAATTGGACTTTCGGCCAATGTGTGTGTGTGTGGGGGGGGGGGGGGGGGGGGGTACGGGCCTGCAATACGATCACACTCATCACCACTAAACTTTTAAAAGCCTTAAAAGACCCAGATGTTGAAACATCTGAATCCCTTTTCAACATTGCGCTGATGTTCGCATGTAAGGTCTCATGAATATCAACAAACCGTACTTCAACAAATCCAGTCTAACATCGAGAACATAGGGAACACATGCCGCCCCTCGCTTATGCGAGACTAGGCGCAGGGTTGCCTGTGGTAATAGCGAACGAGTGCTACTGGTGCCTTTTTAGATTATTTCCTAGAAAGATGTAAGGGAACAAGGTTCCCTGCAACAGATTATTTTTTTAAAGCTATAATAAAAACTGTTCATAACATTTTTTCTATGTATCTGTTTTGTATTGTAGGATTTGTACCATGAGGGTCGTGAGGGTGTAATACTGAGCTTACTCTTGGTGACAATTTCGATGGCTTCGTCGATCTCTTTCTGCGAAGGCTGGTGCCCACAGGCTTTAAAGTACTCCTTGATGTCATTGTAGCTGAGCGTACCATTCACGGCGAACTTCTCAAACGCGATCTCGTACTCTGCGTGATTTCCAAAGGGCACGGTTAAACAAACAAGCAAACAACAGTTCGTTCTCTCTCAGTTCAACGTTCTCTGGTACCAGAGAACGACAAAAAAAATAAAATATTTAAATGAAGCTAAACCCTTTCTTAAAAAAGAGAATTCTAGATTTTTTCGTAAGCGCTGAATAAGTTGCTTTTTGTTGCTGTAATTTTGCCGCTAAAAGCTTGGCCAAACAGTCACGTGATCTCTTAGCCGAAGTCCCCTATTGCTTAACTGCAGAATCGGCTGTAGCAGGGGGGGGGGGTACAATACAGAAACATTTAGAAAATATTTGGGGCACAGCCACGCCCCTACTGGTCATTTTTGTCTTATAACTTTTCAAAATATTGGGGGAGGGGCACGTGCCCCCAGTGCCCCAAGGAGAGAGGCAACAAGGCGCACAGGGGAGAAGATAAGCGAAGCAGAGGGACAGAAAAAGGGCAACAAGCGAAGGAAAGCAATAGCAAGAAGAGGGAAGGAGTAATGGACTGAAGGAAAATGAACGAGCGGAGGCGATATGAGAGAAGCGATGAAAGAAGCGAAGAGAGCGGAAGGTACTCACTATTAAGGCGCTCCACGTACTCCATTAGCTCGTTGAACTGTAACGCAGTCGTGGGATCTGTCACGCCGTAACGCTTCTGGATGCGATAAAGCAGGGTTTGGTAACCCTTGATGAACTTGTTAAACGAAAGGGTGCGCTTCAACGCCTACAAATATAAAATGGAAACAAATAAAAATAGGGTACGCTTCAAGTTTTACAGTTTATTCGATAATTAGACATTAGAAGCAAGATTAAGCCTGTAAAAACCCACACGAATCTTTATGGAGCTCTTGGTCAACCGCGAAGTATGTATAGGAAAATAATAGTTTGTATCCTTCGAACCACACGCAAACTATTCGCGTAATTGAAAAAGTAGCAAATTTATGTTATAAAAACATCGTCCCAGCCCCCACGCTGCATCACGGTTCATCTTCGAACACAGGACCCCCGGTAAGAACGACTGTGTTTTCATTCCACGTACCTTTGTCTTCACTTTTTGGTACATCCGTCTCACAAACCATCCACGGAAATATCTGGAAAAGAGTAGCAAACGTGGGTGAGTCTTGTTCGAATCTGCCTTAGAAAATACTGACTTCGAAGACTTGAAGGGGCGAGCTCGCCCAGACCATGATGCATTGCTTTGGTAGCCATTTTCGAGGCCGGATAAAACAAAGTCATAGCTCAAATTTATAGAAGGCTTTATGTATTCTTGTATATAGTAGAAAGTCTCTTTAGAAAAAGTTGAAATTAACGATTATATATCGGAGACGCATACGCATACGCATACGTACCGCTGTATGATAATGGCCGCAGCTTTCTTTTGCGCTTTGGTCGGTCCCTCGGGCGTGGGATGATAGATACTGCAAAAGACAGAAGAGTATAAAGTGCGTTCAGGGGTGTGGTGATAGATACTATAAAAGATAGAACACTACATATGTCGATCAGGGGTGGGGTGATAGATACAATTAAAGATAACCCACTACATATGTCCATCAGGGGTGGGGTGATAGATACTATAAAAGATAGAAGACTATAAAGTGCGCTCAGGGGTGGGGTGATAGATACTGCAAAAGATAACACACTTCATAGGTCGGTCAGGGGTGGGGTGATAGATACTATAAAAGATAGAAGACTATAAAGTGCGCTCAGGGGTGGGGTGATAGATACTGCAAAAGATAACACACTTCATAGGTCGGTCAGGGGTGGGGTGATAGATACTATAAAAGATAGAAGACTATAAAGTGCGCTCAGGGGTGGGGTGATAGATACTGCAAAAGATAACACACTTCATAGGTCGATCAGGGGTGGGGTGATAGATACTATAAAAGATAACACACTACATAGGTCGATCAGGGGTGGGAAATCAGCTACATATTACTATATATATGAGACGATAGCAAAATGATGAGTGGAACACGAGCACATCACATCACATCGCATCACACATCAAAAGTATTGAGCTTACTCGTAGATATTCTGATGCGCTTTGACGTTCTTCATCTGTTCGTCTTGTTTCTCAGCACCTTTATTCAACCTGGAGAAGCACCAAGAAATGATTACCTCGTGGGAACTAGGTCTAGAGAGATATTCTTAACTCCCCTCTAGAAAGCACTTCTTCATAACACCCACTTGGTTTAAGACACTTTAGTGCGTTAGAGATCATACAAAAGTTTAACTCCACTCAACTCTAGAAATAATGTCTTCAAAACACTCAACCAGTTAAGAATAATCCAGAGCGTTAAAGTGTGTAAAACTTGGTGCGTAAAACTTGAACAGAGGTTCTTTGTGTGTTAATGAATGTTCTTTTAAGCCAGTAGCGCAGTGAGCCCCCGATACTCACTGTATCAGCACCAGATGCTTTTTCTGCGCACGCGCGGCCTCCCGCTGCTTGAGCTCCTCCTTGTACTGTCGGGCCCATTCCTTCGTCCGCGTGCTCGGTTTGTACTCTTTCATCCTTAGCTCCATCTTCTTACGCGCGAGAAACCCACGCATATGACTAAAGAGGATATACAGACAATTAAACCCTTCGAGAAACCAACGCATATGAACACAGCAGATACGCAAACAATGATAACCCCACAAGATACCCACGCATAGAACTCAGAGACGCAAACAATTTAAACGCTGCAAGAATAAACTCGCGCTTATGAAACAGGTAGAGATGACTACGTTACTGCGTTGCTGTCGGTTAGTTTGCGCGTGGCGTGTTTCTTTGAAGAGGAAGCTGACGCAACGCGTCAACCCCTTGTAATGCAATACGTAGAGTCTGCGCGTAGCGCTAGTTATAAGGAGTTTGCGCGTTGCATAACGTTTGTAGAGCTGTTGCGTTACGTTACCTTAAGTTACCTTTGTAGAGCTGGTTGGTTGGTTTACCTTTTTAGAGCTAATACGTAGTGTATACTAAAAGGAGTTTGCGCGTTGTGTTAACGTTGTAGAGCTGCTGCGTTGCGTTACGTTTGTAGAGTTGGTGCGTTGTGTTAACTTTGTAGAGTTTGTGCGTCGTGTTACCTTTATAGAGTTTGTGCGTTGCGTTACCTTTGTAGAGTTTGTGCGTCGCGTTACCTTTGTAGAGTTGGTGCGTTGTGTTACCTTTGTAGAGTTGGTGCGTCGCGTTACCTTTGTAGAGTTGGTGCGTTGTGTTACCTTTGTAGAGTTTGTGCGTCGCGTTACCTTTGTAGAGTTGGTGCGTTGTGTTACCTTTGTAGAGTTTGTGCGTCGCGTTACCTTTGTAGAGTTGGTGCGTCGCGTTACCTTTGTAGAGTTTGTGCGTCGCGTTACCTTTGTAGAGTTGGTGTGTTGTGTTACCTTTGTAGAGTTGGTGCGTTGTGTTACCTTTGTAGAGTTGGTGCGTTGTGTTACCTTTGTAGAGTTGATGCGTTGTGTTACCTTTGTAGAGTTGGTGCGTCGCGTTACCTTTGTAGACTTTGTGAGTCGCGTTACCTTTGTAGAGTTGGTGTGTTGTGTTACCTTTGTAGAGTTGGTGCGTTGTGTTACCTTTGTAGAGTTGGTGCGTTGTGTTACCTTTGTAGAGTTGGTGCGTTGTGATACTTTTGTAGAGTTTGTGCGTTGCGTTACCTTTGTAGAGTTTGTGCGTCGCGTTACCTTTGTAGAGTTTGTGCGTCGCGTTACCTTTGTAGAGTTGGTGTGTTGTGTTACCTTTGTAGAGTTTGTGCGTCGCGTTACCTTTGTAGAGTTTGTGCGTCGCGTTACCTTTGTAGAGTTGGTGCGTCGCGTTACTTTTGTAGAGTTGGTGCGTCGCGTTACCTTTGTAGAGTTTGTGCGTTGCGTTACCTTTGTAGAGTTGGTGCGTTGTGTTACTTTTGTAGAGTTGGTGCGTCGCGTTACCTTTGTAGAGTTTGTGCGTTGCGTTAACTTTGTAGAGTTTGTGCGTCGCGTTACCTTTGTAGAGTTGGTGCGTCGCGTTACCTTTGTAGAGTTTGTGCGTCGCGTTACCTTTGTAGAGTTGGTGCGTCGCGTTACCTTTGTAGAGTGAGGACGGCTTTTCGTTGACGGTCAAACTCGGCCTGTTGAAGGTTTTGATAATACTGTCGCGCCATAAAACCACGGAAAATCCTGGAATAAGAGATCTGTGAGTATATAACCTTAAAACTCCTAGAAGCATTAACATTGCCTTCTTTACCTTTGAATATTGACTGCGGCCCAGACCTCTCTCTGCCGAATGTAGTCTTCATCGAGCAGGTGCTGCGGGGCAAAAAGAAAAGCAATGATGCATCTTTGCTGTGTTGTATCTTACTTTTAATTGGTTGAGACGGCTAGGGTGAAGAGAAATAAACCGCTTTTTAATGAAAGTTACTTGTACAATTAGGAACTGATCCGGTACTTTTTGAGAAAAGTATTATTAGAAAGATGGCAGGCAAGATTAAAGCCGCATTGTCACCAGTTTACTTCCGGTCGATAACGTAACAATCTCCGATGATTTTTAACGGAAAACGCGAAAAATATTTCAAAATATTGAAAGCAGTGTGTTTATTGGAAGTTTCTTTGAGGATGTGATTGATAATTTAGAGCGGATGGCCTGTTTAATATCTCGGATTTTAATAAATTATTTTGTCTTTAAACTGCCATTCGCTCTAAATTATCAATCACATCCTCAAAGAAACTTCCAATATTTCAATATTTTGAAATATTTTTCGCGTTTTCCGTTAAAAATCACCGAATATTGTTACGTAATTGACCGGAAGTAAACTGGTGACAATGCGGCTTTAAGAAACCCTTGGTCTAAATCAACACCTTTTTCTAAAAGTTTTGTTGACGCTTTGAGTGCTAACACTTTGTCGGAGCAAGGAAACATTTCTTCTACTCGGTGGTTACTCGAAGCTACTTTAAACATTTGTCAGAAAATTCGGGATATAGACTCGGGACTATTCAGGGATGCATCGACATCATTCGGAGGCGCTTTGTTACTAGTTAGAAAAAACGAGTATTTATTAGGAAATGCCTCGGTATTTTTCGTGAATGCCTCGGTACAACCTAAGATACTTGAACCCACCTCATCCGGCCAGCAGAAGTGATTAAACTGTTTAACGGAGAAGTTATGCGTCTTCTCGGATTTCTCGCTGCGCGCGGAGCATGGCCTAGAAGAGCACCCCCCTCCGGTAGGGATGGCGATGTGACGATGATGCGGTGAGGAGGAGTGGGGTCGGGATGGTTTGGGGGATAGGGGCCGGGACGGTTTTGGTGACGTTGGTCGGAGAGAACCTCTAGGAGATGCTAGCCCTGAAGAGACAGGAGCTAAAAATAAAAATGAAAATCACAATAAAGTTGTACCGAATAACCCAGTTAAGAAATTGTTCGTCAACAACGCAAAAGAAAGTCTTTGACACCTTAGAGTAACATTAAAAAAAAATTCAGAGTTTTTACCTGGCTTTGTTTCAATTAACTTTGAGGATGTTGGAGAGTTGTCGGGTTTGAAAATATTCTCCGAATTCTCATGTTTCGGCTTTTCGACATCGGTCGTTGACAGATCGGGCGGCGTCGGGCAAGTATCGGACTCGCCACCGATGTGTTTTCCATGGACCATCAATGAGCGGTCCTGTGGTATGCGCACATCTCTCTTACGACGAATCTCATCACTAAAGTAAAATAAATAAATAAATACATTTATGAGCAATCTGATAATAGAAGGTTTGTGTCCAGACAAAAATCCAGGGTTCAAAATATTCACTGACCTAGGAATGGTTTGCTCACATTCTAAAGCTATTCCTGAGATCCGAAAAATAGGTCAGCTATCTAGACCTATCTAGGTCCAATCTAAATACACACAAAGGTCATCACTCGATAACTTAAAGCCGCATTGTCACCAGTTTACTTCCGGAGGTCCGACGGAAACCTCAACCGTTAAAAGACAAAAGAATCTATTTGAATCCGAAATATTTAACAGGCCATCCGCTATAAATTATCAATCACATCCTCAAAGAAACTTCCAATAGACACACTGCTTTCTATTTTTTGAAATATTTTTCGTGTTTTCCGAATCGGAGATTCTTACGTAATCGACCGGAAGTAAACTGGTGACAATGCGGCTTTAACTATTCCACTCGTCAAATAAGCCTATTCAATGGTTCCTCTCCAGGACCCCCCACCCCTCTCGACACACGTAACCTGCAGGCCTGAAAGGGGTACGTCTGACTTCTTCTCTTCACTCTTCCCCTTTCTCTGTCCCACGGGGGTGTTCCCCCTTTTCGTAGAAAAAGAAATCGAACCGTGCGCTACATGAACTATAGTCCTTCATGCCCCGGATCGCATACCTGTCGTATCTTGGGGAGGAAGGGTCTCGATACAGGCCATTTTCGCCCTGTAGGTACCAGGCCACTGTAGACGGGCGCTCGGTTTCACCTGCAACAAGCAAAAAAAGGAATCAAAGAGTCAAGGCTAAAAGCCCGGGGATGAGAGGAGCGATTATAGGGAAAGAGGGTGGGCGTGGGGTAGTGGGGCGTGTAGATGTAGGATATGACGAAGTGGGAGAAAAGAGATTAGGTACAGTAAGTTGGAAGAAAAAGAGAAAAAAAAAAACTAAATTTGAAACATATCAAGAAAATTTAGCTAAAAGTTGCTGTTTTTTTCCAGATGCGGTCACTTCCATATAAGGAAAGTAATATATTCCTTATTTGGAAAACCTGAACGCTTCTTGTCATTTTTAGGGCTGCCGTACCAAACAAACTTTGTGAATTGTATTCAGAAGAGAAAAACAGTGACTGTGACCATCTTTAGTTAATGGAGAAAGCCTCTGAAAAGAAACTAAAATTCCTCGGTACCAGACCCTTAAAACGACAACGGTTTCTTCATATGAAAATCAGGCTACAGAGGTGCAGATAGCCTTTTACGCGGCCCCCATCCCCCCCCTCCCCCCACAAAAAAGAAGTGAAATAAACAAGAAGTGAAATAAACGACCAGCATATTAACGTCAAAGGCAATAAAGAATAGAAAGAGATAAAAGAGGAAGATGCAAAACGATACAGGCAACAGCACTCACTCTACAGCACCACAAAACCCTGATATTATGAGGAAGGGGTCTTGTTCTGACTATGCTTACCAAGGCGGGGTCCCACGGGCTGGCAAATGCTCATGTACCCCAGATTGTAGGTTGGTTCCGGGTCGGGTTCAGGGGCAATGTACGGTTTACCACTTGACTGACCACCAAAACGTTCACTGTAATTCCAAATATGCGTAAAAATTTTACATCAAGTACATTGCAAATGTGTCATGGCTAGTCAACCAGCCCGCCATTTTGCGTACCTAAATAATACCCAGTCTCACTGAGCCTCTATTTAAATCCGAATTCTCAAGCGAGTAACTTCCATTCAGATAAGCGAGTAACTTCAAAACACAGGAACAACCCTCGAAATAATCAAACAGTCAAATGGAAACGTTCCACCGCCGAAATTTGTTGCGAAAACAATAATACGGTTTTACTTGAAAAAACTGCGAACTCAAAAGCTTCTAGTCTTCATTCCTTCAAGCCTTTCATCAGCTTCGCCAGGAAGTCACTACTGACACACCTCTCCCCTTAAGCCTACTTTAAACTCGTACTTTGTCCTCCTGTCTGCGTCTCCAAGCTGTTTGACCACCATCAGCGATGCAAGCGCGCGCTTGCTCATGGGGCGGGACCCAGTTTCCATGATGACCTGATCCGGTGACTGCTTGGCATTGTGGGTAGAGTTAAGATTCTTCCGTGGAGTCCGAGGTGAGACGGGAGACCTGTGGTGGCCAAGATCAAATTAACTTACAGGTAAAGCGCACAAGTTACATGTTCTCCACGCAAGGTTAAGCCTCGTGTAGAGTGATACGCATGTTACACGTTACGCTCCCACTTTGATGAAAGAGAATAACGCGATTAATAAAAGATTCAGTTGAATTAAATGTTCAGCAAATAACGTGTCACCAGAAAACCTCACTTTGATTATAAGGGTCATATGTTAGAAAACTGTCTAGAACAGTTTTAACTTAAAAAAAATCGCCCAATCTTTATAAACATTGAACATAAGGCCATTCAATGTGCGCGTAACGCAAAACTGCGTTTATTTCTAAAATAAAAAAAATAATTTCTCAACTCAAATTGTCAAGAAAATAGCTGAGGTGTTGCAATGCCAGCAAAAGATGAGACAAGCAGTTTGTCAGGTTTTGAAGTCAACGCATTTGATTGACGGAAAAGTGTTTGCAGTTCGGACGTCGAAATTTCATATGAGATGGCAACGTTGTAATGCAAACGGCTGTATGATACATGGAAATGAAATGGTAGGACTTCTCTTAGCCGCCAGAAAGCGGACCAGAAGGAATGCAGACTTACTTGAGTCTTTTCATGTATGTCATACTGCCAAAGCCATCGTCCGTCCACCTGGAGAAACATATAATTAGAGAAGGATCCAACAATTTCATGAGTGTGGAACCGTCAAGGTATTAGCGGGGTCGCAGCATTGTTACGCTAGCCCTGTCACGGTCAACGCGCCTCACTGGTATCAGTGCTTACTGGCATCAATATTTACTGGTATCAATAGTTACTGGTATCAATAGTTACTGGTATCAATAGTTACTGGTATCAAATGTTACTGGTATCAATAGTTACTGGTATTAATAGTTACTGGTATCAATACTTACTGGTATCAATACTTACTGGTATCAATAGTTACTGATATCAATAGTTACTGGTATCAATAGTTACTGGTATCAATACTTACTGGTATCAATACTTACTGGTATCAATAGTTACTGGTATCAATACTTACTGGTATCAATAGTCACTGGTATCAATACTTACTGAAATCAATACTTACTGGTATCAATAGTTACTGGTATCAATACTTACTTGTATCAATAACCACTGGTACAAATACCTTACTGGAATCAATACTTACTGGTATCAGTACTTACTGGTATCAATACTTACTGGTATCAATACTTACTGGTATCAATACTTACTGGTATCAGTACTTACTGGTATCAATAGTTACTGGTATCAGTACTTACTCGTATCGTATGGTATCAATACTTACTGGTATCATATGGTATCAATACTTACTGGTATCGTATGGTATCAATACTAACTGGTATCATATGGTATCAATACTTACTGGTATCATATGGTATCAATACTTACTGGTATCGTATGGTATCAGTACTTACTGGTATCGTATGGTATCAATACTTACTGGTATAGTATGGTATCAGTACTTACTGGTATTGTATAGTATCAGTACTTACTGGTATCGTATGGTATCAGTACTTACTGGTATCGGATGGTATTAATACTTACTGGTATCGTATGGTATCAGTACTTACTGGTATTGTATAGTATCAGTACTTACTGGTATCGTATGGTATCAATACTTACTAGTATCGGATGGTATCAATACTTACTGGTATCGTATGGTATCAATACTTACTGGTATCGTATGGTATCAATACTTACTGGTATCAGTACTTACTGGTATTGTATAGTATCAGTACTTACTGGTATCGTATAGTATCAGTACTTACTGGTATCGTATGGTATCAATACTTACTGGTACCGTATGGTATCAGTACTTGCTGGTATTGTATGGTATCAGTACTAACTGGTATCGTATGGTATGAATTCTTACTGGTATCGTATGGTATCAATGCTTACTGGTATCGTATGGTATCAATACTCACTGGTATCGTATGGTATCAATACTTACTGGTATCGTATGGTATCAATACTTACTTGTATTGTATGGTATCAATACTTACTGGTATCGTATAGTATCAGTACTTACTGGTATTGTATAGTATCAGTACTTACTGGTATTGTATGGTATCAGTACTTACTGGTATCGTATGGTATCAATACTTGCTGGTATCGTATGGTATCAGTACTTGCTGGTATTGTATAGTATCAGTACTTACTGGTATCGTATGGTATCAGTACTGACTGGTATCGTATGGTATCAGTACTTACTGGTATCGTATGGTATCAGTACTTTCTGGTATCGTATGGTATCAGTACTTTCTGGTATCGTATGGTATCAATACTTACTGGTATCGTATAGTATCAGTACTTACTGGTATCGTATGGTATCAGTACTTACTGGTATCGTATAGTATCAGTACTTACTGGTATCGTATGGTATCAGTACTTACTGGTATCGTATGGTATCAATACTTACTGGTATCTTATGGTATCAGTACTTACTGGTATTGTATAGTATCAGTACTTACTGGTATTGTATGGTATCAGTACTTACTGGTATCGTATGGTATCAGTACTTTCTGGTATCGTATGGTATCAGTACTTTCTGGTATCGTATGGTATCAATTCTTACTGGTATGGTATGGTATCAATGCTTACTGGTATCGTATGGTATCAATACTCACTGGTATCGTATGGTATCAATACTCACTGGTATCGTATTGTATCAATACTTACTGGTATCGTATGGTATCAGTACTGACTGGTATCGTATGGTATCAACACTTACTGGTATCGTATGGTATCAATACTTACTGGTATCGTATGGTATCAATACTTACTGGTATCATATGGTATGAATACTAACTGGTATCGTATGGTATCAATACTTACTGGTATCGTATGGTATCAATACTTACTGGTATTGTATAGTATCAGTACTTACTGGTATCATATGGTATCAGTACTTACTGGTATCGTATGGTATCAATACTTACTGGTATCGTATAGTATCAATACTTAGTGGTATCGTATGGTATCAATACTTACTGGTATCATATGGTATCAATACTTACTGGTATCATATGGTATCAATACTTACTGGTATCAATACTTACTGGTATCAATACTTACTGGTATCATATGGTATCAATACTTACTTGTATCGTATGGTATCAGTACTTACTGGTATCGTATGGTATCAGGCGCTACTGGACCCGAAACCTTGAAGTGCTTCCCTTTCTCCTGGGTGGACTTGTTCTGGTGAAAGTGCACTGTGTAGTCACGTGTAGTCCTGTCAGGTGAGAGCTCAGGTTCTTTGCTCTTTAGCTCTAGAGGGCGCTGCTCTGCCAAACCGGACCTGAAATAATTATCACGTAAGGGATTATGAGGTGCATGACATACAGGATTATGAGGTGCGGGACATACAGGATATGAGGTGCATGACATACAGGATTATGAGGTGCGTGACATACAGGATTATGAGCTGCGTGACATACAGGATTATGAGGTGCGTGACATACAGGATATGAGGTACATCAGGTAAAAGTGGGTGAAGCATAATATGGTTTTATCCCCTCACCCAACACATGGAAACAGTTATGCGATGTTGCCAGGTACATCAGTGGGATCCTTGTACTAAATGTTGCGAACAATGGGTGGTTTTGAGCGAACACAACTCAATGACCACTATATATACTCAATTTAGAAAGCTTACCACCCTTCTTAGATAAGATTAGCATAAAGTGGCGGGCTTGCCCTAATTATCTTGAATCTTTGGCATCTAATAGCTTACAAAGTGAATGGGGCAGTGCTGAAGATAAAGATTTTGGTACGTGTGTGCCGAATTTGGTGTTTCGTGCAAGTATGAAATTACGTGCTACTAGCTTGTAGAACAATTGTGTTGCTCCAAAGTCTTGATATATCTTGCATTTATTTTGCTTTAATCGTTTTTAAGGTGAATAAAATTGAACCAACTCGTCCACTACACCTAGACGGCACACGTTATTCATCATACACATATTATTCATATCATAATGACTAATAAGCATAGTATATATAGCCTAAGACTTAATAAAACTGAATTCTCTACAGATTATTGGCGCAAACAGCCAGTAACGTTAAAGCATGATGTTCATTTGAAGGCAAATGAATATTCGTCATCAACATCCATGTGACATGGTTTAGATAACCCTATCTCAAAGGTTAACATCAAGCAATTATGAGCATAGGAATTGGGAACACTATATCAACCACCAACTACTTACCGTAAAGGCATAGCCAAAGCGAGATGAGACAGGAAAAGGGTTCTAATTTGAAATCTACTCAATTTGAGCGTGCAAGCACTGGAGATTCTGTCCAATAGGGGATTTGAATTCAAACTCGCTTTGCTCTGATATAGGTAGTGATGCAGGCATGCAATTAAAACGACAACTCTGTGCAAATACGTGTGCGATTAATGTCCTAGGAAATCTAAAGAAGAGGAAATGTAGCGATCATACATTGCTATCGCGTCTGGCCTCTATTTTCCTGTTTTATTCTATATGCGCTATACTATAGAAGGTTAAAATATGTTTATGACAAAGAAGTTTATTCAACCGTGTGATCCATTTCTTTATTGTTATGATTAGCATAATCACTATTTTTTTTTTTGTTTAAATTAAACACGGCATTCCAGTGCTCGTTACAAATTGTCAACATGATGCCAAAGATTCCTGGGTTTTTGTTCGGTACAGCAACCCGTTGGACCTTTCTTTTCGAGCCACGAGACTTCGGACATACGAGTACGGGAAGACAATCCTCAATACTCGATCACACAACAGTCACACACGATTGGTTTTGACTGGGTTGGGTAATTGAACAAAATATGGCGAGTCAAATTACCGAACCTCGTAAGATATAAATCAACTGACCGTTCGATTGGATTTGATGGGCTCAGTAATCCAACATAATCGAACAAAAAAAAAACATTCGATTATGCTAGATTGAAAAAGTTCCGAGTGAGAGCGATTATGTTTCGATTCCCGGAGCTTGAAAGAAGGACACATAACTTATGGTGATGCTCGCTCGCTTATGTGTATATGGGAGTGGTAAGGAGGGATGGATGGGGTGCTTGCTAAATGGGCCAATAACTCGTAAGGTGTTACTCTTACGCTTACTCGCTTAGGTATGTGTAAATGGGTGTGGCGAGGGAAGGAGCGGAAGGGGGGAGGGGATGCTTGCAACTCGAGGTCCCGCTAACCTGGACGAATCCGAGTCCTGACTTGACGTCGATGCAGACGACGAAGTGGTCAGCTGTATACGTTCCGTCGGTACAGCCACAGGGGAGGCCTGTGTGTTAGGGACGGAGTGTGGTATATAGGCGACTGGCTGGCGGAAGCCGGTGTACCCTGAAGCCTGCAAGATGCGAGTGCGGGTGCCAAGTAAACACAAATGGTAAATTAAGCACAGATTCAATCCAGATAACACGGACCCTTGACTTAGGCCTCGAGCTAGCTCGCCCTGGATTTGCTTCATTTATTTACAGCATTTTACCTCTCTAATAACTCAAACTCTCAATTTCTGATTGATAACTCAAACTTGTTTTTTGAATGATTTACTGCAGTCGTTAATTTACTTATGTTTATTTTATTTGTGTTGATTGCACAGTCAAAGTAAAAAGAAATATCCTAACTTATGAAAATTTTCTCGAGCCTTTATATAACGGGTTCTTCCCTGCTTGCGATGCTTATGCCTGGTGCACACTAGTGACATGACGACATAATGACATAGGCGCGTGCACCATTATGTTCATATGTTCAAGTGTGAATGGTTCGAGATTTTGACATAAGCCAAACATAACGACATAAGAGAAAAAAAACATGTTTTTTTTTCTTTTATGTCATTATGTCCATGTCGTTATGAGTGCGCGCTCCTATGTTGTTATGTCGCAATATCACTAGTGTTCACTAGGCATAAGCGCGTAAAAGCTTTAATGGGTGACCGGGGCTTTTGATGGAATTGATAAGAAGCAGACTCACCCTTTCTCTGTCGTACTCCATCTGCATCCCGATAGGCGTGGCCATACCGAGCACGGCGTCTATGCGGATCACCTCATCCGGCCTACACGTGACAAGGGTATTACAGGCCCGTACCCAGGATTTTTCTTGGGGGGGGGGGGGGGGGGGGGTGCGAAATCCAAGTGGACCTAACTTTTCCGAGGGGGTGGGGGGGGAGGGAGTTCTCTGATAAAAATTTGACTACCTCCGAAAAAAAAAAAACAAAGAAAAAAAAGGTTTTTTATGCCTTTGCAGTATCTCCACGGGACGTTTATTGTCGGATTTGGATACATACTACAAATTGCACGTTTATTGAGAACCGAAAGTTGACCTTCGGCCGTTGTGTGTGGGGGGGTGAGTTCGCACCCCCTGCACCCCCCTGGGTACGGGCCTGTATTAGCGCGCTGTTACTAGTCAAGAAATGATTACAAGCAACGTACTGTGAATAGGGATCACAAGGTCACAAGGCAACAAACAATCACTAAGAGATACACAGTCACAAGGCATCTCATGGATCACTAAGCAATAGACAGACACTAGACAACACAAAGTCACTAGGTTCCAGACGATCACTGGGCGTACAGTCACCAGTCAACACATGGTCATAGGACAACAAATGGTCACTTGGCAACGAATGGTTACTGGGGGACACACTGTCACTAGGCAACACACCGTAACCAGGCAACACACCGTCACAAGGCAACAACCAATCACCAGACAACACACAGTAATAAGGAAAAAAACTTGTTAAAACACGATATAAAGGTTACGCATAGTCATGGGTCATACTGCACATTACAGACAACAAGCGTGTTAATGATTGACAACACCCGGTTACTATAGAAACCATACACTAACCTTTCCATCCCAGCATGCTTTAGGTACCTCGCAGGGCTGTACCCAGACTGCTTAGCGGGACCTTGTGCACTTCGGTTATTTGTGGTGTCTAAGTGCAACAGAAGCGGGCATTACTCAAAGGTGAGTTAAAAGTGAGGTGCTGATTGGAATGATCGGCTAGTCTCGTTTGCAGCTACCTGAGTTCATCTGTCATGCACTCGTTAAGCGCGCTACAGGGGAATTATTCAATAAACTAATATGGGCGACTGCAAAGGACAGGGGCTTAGCCAGAGGGGTGGCCTAGGGGGCCCGAGCCCCCCCCCCCCCCCTTTTAGCAGCCAAAAATACAGTAAAGAGAGACGACTGGATACGAAAAGAAGGGCCTACCATGCTTGTGAGAGTACACGCGGTTGTAGCTGGGGATGATTTGCGGCGACGACAAATCATAAGTGCCAACAGGAGCAGGGTGCACCACGCGACCGTTAAGATTCACCGCTAGTTCTCCGGACACCATCTCAACACTCGCTGTCCGTTCTCGATCCAGTTTGCTGCAGTCTCGTGCATATCGGTCATACTCATGCAGTAATCTCTTCTGCAGTAAGCTGTGCTGCTCCTCCAAGAGTTCCTCCTCTCTACGCTGATTCTCAAGAATTCGCTGGATCTCTGAAGCACTTGCGTTATTAGGGAGAGGTGATTGGTTGGGCAATTTCGCGGGGAGGTCATCTGGAGCTTGGTTTTCTGGTGGAGAACCTGAGCCGCTATCGTGTCCATTCTGATGGCGCCCATTTTCCTTAGCTCCATTTGCGTTTCCGTTTCCCGTCAGAGCCTGGCCGGCGTTCTGATGTGATGAGTCACTTGTTTGTGGGAGTCTAACATTAAGTTTTACAGATGATTCGGTGATAGGCGCAAAGTCTACAGACAACTGTGGAGATTTGGCGCGGCTAAAAATAAACAAAAGCCCAATGCCATATCATATCACACATCTCGAGAATCAAATTTGCACCAAAGTCATAACACATCCCAAGATCCTAATTACATGATCTTTTTCATCAATCAAGGAGAAACAACATCAGAGTGGCAATTATTTGTCCCTTAGGGATATTAGGAGCGAATGAAGAATTGGTAGATTATCTGAATGGTACGGGGAAGTCCCTTGGAGACGTCAGGGCGAGATAGCTATTAATGAAATGGTAGATTACCTGAATGGTACGGGGGAGTCCCTTGGAGATGTCAGGGGCGAGTTGATAGGTGACGACTTAGGGACTGGGGTTGAGAATGGTTTGAGCACAAATGACTTGAGCCCAGCAGGGTCCTCCATACGAACCTGTATATAGCATAAATAAATCTTACACAGACTGTAAAACAGTCATCTACACACATGTGCTGGTTACCAAGTACATTATGGCAACCCTCAAGTCTCTGCATTAGGCCAGTATCACAACATTATAGGCTTTATCAACCCCGTTTTCCTCCTGGACCCCAGCCCATCACCGTTGCCTGATAACTGCCGACCCAAGCTCTACCTGGAGTGTCCTGTTAGGTGGAGGTGCAGTCACTGGCCGAGCAAGGTGGTGCCTGTAGCTCTTATCAGGAATGTATGGGACTTCTTTGTATGGCCCGCACTGTCTGACCCGTAATGACTTGGCAAGCTGTTCCTACATAGGCAACAAACAAAGTATAATAGAGTATAATATAATATAATATAATATCTGATTATTTGGCTTTGTGAAAGAAAATACTTTTCCAGTGGGAAGAAATGTATATTCACACATATGGCGGCTGTAAGTCTGTTTATCTTAGATCCTATACGTTTCCCCTACAATTTCAATCAGAAAGGATATCGTTGCATTTTACTGACTTTTCCCTGATTTTTTTTGTCTTATTCATTGATAAAGTAGTTGATTTTATTTATTAGACAAAAACTGTTAAACCTTTTATATTTTAGCAAGCTTAAACTGAGTTAAAAGTGTTGCGTGTTCAGGCCCGAACCCAAGAGGGGGTTGCAGGGGGTGCACTTTTCATGTCAAGGTATGCAATAGGGTAGTTGTTGTACCTCTTCCCCTTATGCCCAGAATGGACACACCCTTGGACTATTAGTATATAAAAGAGCTATTCCCCACCTTTACATAGTCTGCCTTGTTGTGCTGGTACTGAAACCCTGTGGGCTTCCCAGAGCTGGGTCTTTTAGGACCATTATCTTTCTGGGCGTCATTCCAAGTTACATATCTTGCACCTTGGCGATGCTCAACGGGCGGGGCTGTCTTTGGGCGGATGTGAAGTTTAGGAACTTGAATAAATTTGTCAGTTATTTCCAGATCATCGCTTGATCCATCCTGCTCAATGTCTGGTGTGTCTGTGACCTCTGGTTCAGGAGTGCAGGATTTCGGTGAAGGGATGGGGATTTTCTATAAACAAAAATATGTGATTGTGGTGTGTATTCAAAATCTGTTTTATAGCAAGTTTTTCAACAGCCATCTTTTATAAGTGGATGGGTAAGACAGAAGAGACCCTTGGTTTCCTAAGGTCCCGATCCCGGTTTCCGAAGGTGAGCAATAGAACAGGAAAAATTTCAATATTGAGTACATAATTGACTTAGTATATAATTGACTCACCGGCGGGGAGGTGATGAGCTTTTTATTGGCACAATACCACTTGTAAATTTTTACCAGGTCTTCATACTGCTTTTCATAAAAAGTAGACCTAAAACATGTCAGGGAAATCTCTAATTAGTACCCCTCGTTAGTTCCTAGAAATATGCTAATAAGTAAATATCAAGTAAATATACGACAGACTTACGTAGCTACTTCATACAGCATTTTAAGAAGAGTAGTGTAAAACGGCCTTTCGTAGCTATCCCCCTCATCATACAAATATGGCCTGAAATAGCAATAGAAACACTAGTTTAAGGGCCTAAAAAATGAAATATGTATAGGTAATAACAGGGGCAGTGTAAAATTTGGGACTTGCTCGAGCCGTCTTCGGCGTCCTCAGCGCAAGCATGCGTCCAATCTTAGCTAAAATCGTAATCGTAGTTAAAATTTCTTCGCTTTCAGTCAATCAGAATTGAGAAATTTTGCCCTGTTTATCATATTCTAAAAAAAAACTGGACACACCTCATATCCATCTCTTTTTTGTCACCCCCTGTTGATTTCCCGGTAATCATCATAGCAACATTTACGTCTTTGTGGAATCGCTCAAGTGCAGTCGCCATTGTGCGAAACTCTGAGTAGTTCATCAGCTACATTGGGAAAAATCAGCAAAAGTTATTCAATTTAGAGCGAAATTAAAGAACTGTACACTCAAAAAGACATGTTTAGAAAATCTGAGCAAAAATAAGAAAAAAAATATTCAAGGTAAATGACAAGCATAGTATAGGATATACTAGGCGACAAATCGTGCAAAGAAGCACTCATCCAGGTTTAAAATACAACCAGGAAGTTTGATATTGTCATTCAGATATATTTGCATTTGTGATACACTCTTTTTTTTTATAATAACCTTTTTTTATAAGAACGTCCAGCCTGAGATTTCATCAAATTTTAGGAACATGCTAAGAACATGCCGAGGCTCAGAATCAGATTGTGCTTATTGTAACAACCTTATAATTGCTATTGACCATTTGTGTAATTCTCTTCCTAATAATTCATTGGGTATTATATTCTTGTACACCTATTTCAAATAAGGTTGCATTGGAGAACTTACAGTATGTGTCGTAACCCGCGGTGGTTCATGGGTAGCATATAAACGGCTGAATACTTGTATACGAAAGCCTTGTGAATGTTTATAAGAATGTAAACAAGAAAAATTAACAGCTTTTGAAACCTGGATTTTTTGCTTATTTATTGACACCCATGAAGCACTGCGGGTTACGATACATAGATCGTCCGAGTGCAACCATATTTGAAATAGGTGTACACACTAAAATTAAAGAGCACCGTTAAGAAAATATTCAGCTTAAATATGCTCCAAAAATAAGAACGGCCCAGCCACAACTGAAAATTAGACATTCTTATAAAAAAAAACAGTGTATCTAAAAACATCTTATGATCTGAGACAACAACTGAAAAATAAAGACAAAAAAACGAGCTACCTACAAAAAATATACATATGCGTTAGAGATATCTAAAAACGAAGCGAACATCTTATGAACAAGACCATAATTATATAAAAAATAAAGAATTAAACTTTGCTAACTACAAACAAGTTATGTCCCACAATTCAGCATTATAATCAAAAGTTTAGCCAGGGGGTGGCCTAGGGCCCCCCCCCCCCCTTTCTAGCAGCCAAAGATACAGTTAATGTATGAGACATTATCTAAAATACAGGAGAAAATGCATTGAATGTCCCTTATGGGCCCTCTCCTGTTAAAAATCCTGGCTACGCCGCTGATTTTCCCTTTATTTACACAAATCTGCCAGACTGTTTACTTACATCTATCTAAGTTTTGTCATAGACGGTAACATGTGTAGTAGAAAACGGTAGACATTCAACAAACACCAATAAAATTTAGTAGAACAAAGCGACAACATATAAAGTGCAAAGTTCTCATGGTGACAGTTGTAACATTCAATAAAGCGTTTGCAATGAAATATCCAAATTCTACTTGAAGAGTTGCACTTTAAGAACTTAGAGAGAAGTCAGTCGTAATACCAAGTTTTGATATTGGGGCAAGCATAATTTAATTCCCAAACACTTAATTATTTATCACCAAGCAACAACAAACAATTCGAGTTAATTCGTGCATATAATAATTCCCCCATTATTCAACAGTTAAACATTATCTAATCCACGAAAATAAAATCTTTACATTAACAATAGTAATGAGAAAGACGTTACGTTTAGGAAACCACTGTAGTGTTTAGCAATAGCATGGCTTTTAGAAAGCCATTCAACTGCAGTTAACGTCGCAAGCCAATAACAACGTCTTCTGAAGTCTCTAATGATAATCGAAGTTATCCACAAATTAAATATTAAGTAGAGTCCCGACTTACCCGTGATCTACGCAGAGTCTTAAGATCTCGTTCCATGATTCCGAAGCCCTCGCAAAACAAAACGGAAATCAGCTAATCAAGATTCAATACCCACAACACCGCGTAGGTCGCCAGAGGAACGAGCCGTTGCGACTGTTCATTTCAATCATTTTTCGAGTACAATCAAAAGTCAGGGATATTGAAGATAGTGCCTATCAATAGTGCATATCCTTGAACTATTACTTGATGCTAAAGATCCTGGTAGGTTTCGAGGAACTAAGCATTATTAAAATGAGTTTGTAGCACTTTACGATGTCACATTCCATAACAGTCAAGAGTGTTTACGCTCGAGTGAGCCGCCGTGCAAGAGTACATTTTCAGCGGTGTCACAGTAGGCGTTAATAATTTTCTTTCATCAAGAATTAGAGCGTCCACAATACCCCCAATTCCTGTTATACAAAAAAATATTCATCAAACAAAGTAAGACACTAAAAAAACTCGTCAGATCGAGATAGCGGGGTTTGAGTTGTTAGGGTTTGTAGAAAATTTTACTTTAAAAAGTTACCTGCTAATATTTTCATATTATTCCTAACAAAAGTAATTTCTTGCGTGATGGAAGTCATTTTAGGATATTAAACAATCGAAATAAGCATCCACCAACCGATCCATTTTGAAGGGCAACAGGAAGAAAGTCTGAATTCGATTTCTATATGACCTTAAACGTAGTTGAAAGACTTATAGCATAAAATGTTAAGATGAATTTAAACTTACCAAAATATAAGGGAAAACACACACACAAAAAAGCAAGGCTTGTTCTTCTTTTCTCGAAAAGTCTGTTTATTTGAGTTCGGATCTCTATTCTATTTATTTAATTTTCCTGGGCGTGATTTAGACAATGCATTCGACAGGCCGAGATCAAATCACAGGAAACTAGTGATAAAATCCTTGAGTCATTCTTCAACTAACTCCCTGCATAATGGGGAACAAAAGGCAACTAATACAACTGCACTTGACAATGTTTGATTTCTGATTCATATCGATAGCCATACCGTCCACTGCATCACAAGATTACAGCAGTTCACGCAGGCAGTCGATTCTAAAAATAACGTAATTATCTCTCGATCTGACTAAACTAGAACATCTTTTTTCAAAAAGTCAGATAGTTGTACTGTACTATAACTGCTGTTAAAGCAATTACGCTCGACTACTAAAAAAACATATATTCAATGTCAATATAAAAATAGTATCTAAGAAGACTACTTGAAATCATTGATTAACTCTGGGCAGGGCTGAAAGCTTGTCATTTTCTGAAGCGCATGTGTGTTATTAGGGGCTGTTCACATGATACCGGATCGAGTTTCGTTCCGGGTTGACTTCGAGTTTCGTTCCACGTTTACATGGCGGAATGCCTGACGGCGAGCCTGCATTGCTTCAGGACAGCACTCGCCTCAATGCGCGTGCGCCACTCGTTCCAGGCAGCTCGACCGGCAATCTCGCTCCGGATTGAGCTTTCGATCCGCGTTTACAAGATACCGTGAGTAAATGTGAGTAAATTCTCGCACCAGAACAAAATTTCGATCCGGAGCGAGAACCGGTGCGACTTCGATCCGGAACGACTTCAGTTTTGTCGCGGAATAATGTAAACGCGGAGTTACAAAATACAGGTGTACATGAGGGGGACTGAAAAAAACGGTGTGAGCTCACCCCGGATCGAAAGTCGATCCGGCGTCATGTAAACACACCCTTAGTTTTGAATACTAAGTCAGGCACAGGTCGACAGGCGACCGTTTCGTCGCACACTTTGAGCCCTGTTAGGTGTCTTTAAGGGCAATCAATTTTTGCCTGGTGGATCTCACCGCTAGCCAAGCTCGATGCTCTCTAACGCTATTAGAATGGTATTATCTCGAGGGCACTTCAGCATACTCGTCTAACTTCGCTATATCTATACATTCTTTGGAAAGCCTCTATTTTCTGGAAGCCCTGGCGCTCGGTTTCGTTTTCCCTCGCCGCCGATTTCGTTGCGTTTGTCGACTGCCAGCGGTGGTAAAAGAGATGCACTGGAAACAAAACACATGACATGATAATACAACTAGCACTTCGAGAAAAACGGAGGAGGTCCAAGATAGAAGCACTAGATATGTAGGGTGCTAATATCAAGGAAAACAAATTCAAAAGGTATTGTTGCTGAGGGAATAGCCTAGATGACTACACCCCTGATGATTGCTGAGGCATTGAAGGAAACTTAATCAGTACACCTCTAAGGGTTTTCAAGGCGCTAAGGAGAATGGCTTATTCTGCATTCACACCAGAACCGCGTTTAGTTAAACAAGTTTTTTCTTTGCCTGAAAACTTGCCAAGTTTCTTATTGTGTTGAATTCTTACTAACTAAATGATCACTTATTAACATGTACAGCACAGTCTATTCAGTTTTTTTTTTCTTGGTTCTGTCCACTCTTGGGAGATTGAGATTTAAACCAGTCTAATTAAACCACTTTTGAACTTGTTTGTGCTGGTGTGAATGCGGTATTAGATCAGCGTCTTTACGAATGCTATGACATGGCTTCAGTCAGGCGACAGTCCATGAAAATTACTAAAGTATGACTACTAAGTAGTAGGTAGTACTGGATAGGCTAGATGACTATTCTCTTGACCCTTGATGGTTGATAAAGCATGGAGATGGAAGGATAGACGGATAGGATACAACCCTAGTTACTATGGCATGGTTGATGGGGTTATTCGATATACGTGGTTACCTGTTCATCAAGGAAGTCGACAAGTTTGGAAATGGGGCATTTAATTCCATCCGATTTGATCTGCTCATGGAGGTGTACTACTTGCATGGGCTGTAAACGACAGGAGAAAGTAAGGCGACAGCACCTACTCCGCTTAAGTGGCTAGTCCCTTTCCTGTCCCATCCTAAGTTTGTATGTTCGCTGCACTACCCCTGAGTGGCGAGACACCAGCTAAGCCTGTGTAAGGGTACTTTTATTTATTGCTTACTATTGCCGATTACTGCTTACTGATCACGTTAATGTGTATTATAATGCAAAAGATTTGATAAACGAAACAATTATTTATTCACTCAACTACTATAGTTAATACTCGCGTATAAGAACCTGGAGATTAAGAAGCTACAGGCTGAAATTTGTTTTTTTAGTAAGAACCAATCTAATCAAAAACCTAATCAACCTGGTTCTTACACGCGGATGTTTACTGTTTTCACTGACTATGCTGAACTGCAGTCTACCTGGTCAGTATTTTGTCATACATTCAACCACTATTCAAGACTATGCGGCACTTCAACATACCTGATAGGTCAGTATCTTGAAGTGCAGATCCCTGTCTCCTGTCATGTATTTCAGCAGCGTCTGTTTTAAGTCATCACTATTGACCTGCGTCAAACAACAGATAATGATCCAATTTCTCAGGACCATGAGACAGTTGTATGACAACAAGAGCGAGGGCAAGTCTAGTTATCAGAAATCCTAGCTTCTTACCTGCTGTGATGCGGTGGCGTGCTCATTCTCCATTAGCACAGATACTTCACCAAACTCCTCGTCTTCTTTATCACTAAAAATAACAAAGAATATAGTTTTTTTTTTCAATGTTCAATAAGAGACCTTCATACCATTATCAAAAAACTGAAATAATAAAATATATTTAACAAATAGATCTCTTTTGCGTGCTTCTGTCCTCTAAAGCCTGATTTAGACATCACGATTTAGTCGTACGCAACCTGTGCGACATGTCTTAGCCCTGAATTACACGCTACGACATTCTTAGCCGGGTATCGTAGCGAAGTCGTAGGCTGGTTAACACTCTACAACTCGAGTTGAAGAGGTGTTGCAGACTAGTCGCATACGACAAAATCGCGCTGTCTAAACCAGCCTTAATAGATACACAGATGTCGTCGCAGCGTGTCACGAACAAACAAGTACGCAACGGGACGCACAAAATATATATATATAAAAGTTGTAAATACAGTTGTGGGTAGCGCACGCATGCTGGCGCCAAGCGTGCGTGTGTCCTCCAAATAACACATGGACCCTTGACCAATCAGAGCGCACGATTTACGAATGTCGTTGTATTTATACCTATTTCAATAAAGGTTGTCAGTGCAAATGGTGAATGGCGATTGGCAAATGGCGGTTTTACGACCGAATGTGACCATGCGTTTCAAAGAATATGGATAAATCAAAACAATTATCCATTAAAGGATACCAATGCATGGCTCTGGCATTGTTGGACTTTATTCAACACCTATAATTTTACGAATAATTAGTACCATACCATTTGCCATTCGCCACTTGCACTGACAACCTTTTGTGAAATAGATGTATGTAAATTTTTTAATGCCACATTCGAAACCTTGGTGGCAGCCAAATAGACAGATGAGTAAACAAACAAATGGATAGGTGAGTAAACATACAAATGGATAGGTGAGTAAACAAACAAATGGATAGGTGAGTAAACAAACAAATGGATAGGTGAGTAAACAAACGAATGGATAGGTGAGTAAACAAACAAATGGATAGGTGAGTAAACAAACAAATGGATAGGTGAGTAAACAAACAAATGGATAGGTGAGTAAACAAACAAATGGATAGATGAGTAAACAAACAAATGGAAAGGTGGGTAAACAAACAAATGGATAGGTAAGTAAACAAACAAATGGATAGGTGAGTAAACAAACAAATGGATAGGTGAGTAAACAAACAAATGGATAGGTGAGTAAACAAACAAATGGATAGGTGAGTAAACAAACAAATGGATAGGTGAGTAAACAAACAAATGGATAGGTGAGTAAACAAACAAATGGATAGGTGAGTAAACAAACAAATGGATAGGTGGGTAAACAAACAAATGGATAGGTAAGTAAACAAACAAATGGATAGGTGAGTAAACAAACAAATGGATAGGTGAGTAAACAAACAGTGGGAGGGTGGACTGGTGGACAGGAGAATGGATGGATGGAAGGAAGGAAGGACAGAGATATGCTGATTCAAAGACAGGCACGCAGACAGACGGATCAGGTTTACTGTACCTCTCTTCACTTGACTGTGACACTGTTTCTACATCATCCTTGTTGCTAGCATCTCTTACTCCAATCATCTCTTCCTCAGATCCAGACATTGCAGGTTTTTGGGTTGAAACTGTGGACTTTACCCGGCTTATTTTATTCAACTGCGTCTAAAGTACACGCCCAAGAAACAAAGGAATAAAACTAGGATATCGACATTTACTTGTTTAAATGCCACCCCTTGGATAACAGCAAAGCTCAAGGTGCAGCACGTGGGATAACCCTTAACTTTGTTACGCCAATCAGTGGTTTGGGGTAATACCACCAATAAACAGCGTTCTCGAATAAACGTCACAGGTAGAAATCATGAAAAATTAGGTAAGTCAGAAAGTATCTAAACAAGCAAGTAAAGTAATCAAATTACCTCTGAAGTCTGTTTCAATGAAAACTGTTTTTTAATAGCCTCTTGATCGTCCTCGGATTCTGAGCTCAGCTGTCTTTGGCTGGCTGGTGCACGTTTCCCCTTCCCTTTCCCCCTTGGGGCTTGTTTGCGCCCTCGATTAGACCGCTTCTTGTCTGGTCTCTGCTCTTCCTGGGGAGGTGCACCTTAGGGTAAAAGAGTATTTTTGAGCTCCATGCAAACAATGTTAGCACTAAAACATGCAGTACTGCTCGGCTTAGTTGTGCTGCTTACACATCACGTTGCTTGGAACTGTATGTTGTAAAATGTTATTTTATGTTGAGAAAAGTTAGTTTGAGATTCTTACCAGGGTGAGTATATTGATATATTTCCTTCAGTTTCTTGACCATTCTCTTTTTAGGCATTGCCCGCACGCCATACTCTTTGACTTTGTTCTGAAAAAAAGTATCGTAAAAATACTGTCAAAGATCGTAGAGAATAAAAATAATGACTCATTCGTGCAACAGCTTTTTTGTGTGGAAAGATCACTGTCATTAAGCTAAAGCAATAATGATGATGAAGATGATTAGGAGGATGACGATGGTGATGACCATGACGACGATGATGGTGATTATCACTGATACTAATAATGGCGTAGCTTTAAACTATCTTCATATTACCTTCAGTTGTGGCGTGTCCATGTCACTGTAATGTGGCATCGGAGTGATTGGACTTTGACCAACAGAGCTCTGTGCTCTCCATGTAGCTGACGGAGTGGTGAAGGCCCCTTGCGTGACCGATCCTGGTGTTACCACCTGTTGCGTGACTGTTCTTTGCGTAATAGACCCCTGCGAAAGAGACTGTTGCGAATACGTGGCCCTACTATGGACCTTAGTTTCTCGGCCTGGAGATGGAGTCCCTTTAGATGGCAGTTCTTGCTCTAGTTGTTCTATGTCAACGGCAGCTAGTAAGCTATCATCTGCACCTGGACAATCAGCAAAGCAATCAACGTCGCAGTTAAAACCTCCATCGTCAAAATACTCGGTTTGGTTCAATGTGGGTTGATTTGAGGTTCTCCCTTGCGATTGTGAGTTCGGTTTACCATCACTGTTATCAATTGGTGTTGAAGCCCGCTCTTTGTCGACATCGTCATTATCTGAAATACTTTCCACACGATGACAAATTTCAATTCCAAGTTTTCTTGCTTTCAGTCTCTGGAATAAGCTTGTTTCCGTTAAGATCCCGCTAGATTTTTCGCCCGTTTTCAACCCTGCACTCAAACCATCATCATTATTATCATCTTCAGAAGTATTTTCGGCATCTGATCTTTGCAGGATTTTCCTCGAAGATGTCGAGACAGAAATTGTAGGGGAAAGATAACCATCGCTATGGTCTTCATCTTTGCAAAAACCTTTCAACTCTTCATCATCTTTATCACTTAGAGCAACAGAAGTCTTGGGACATCCGTAAGATTGCTCAACCACTGGAACAGTAGGCGAATCTATAGGAGAAGTAGCGACCGTAGGCGAATCTGCCGAAGTTGGGGCAGTAGTTGCCTCTATACTTGAAGTCGGTGACTCTGGGACCTTAAACGTTGTAATCTTAGGGTCTGAGAGCGGGTTTGTTGCTTCAGGACTAGGAGAGGTTGGAGGAGTACCGTCCCTAGTTAGATCTACTGAGTGAGGCGATGGCATGTCCTCATCTTCCTCACTGGCTTTTTCTGGCGGCGACTCAGGTGGGGAAAAGCTTTGGAATTCAAAGTATGAGGGAGATGGATTAGCAGGGGGAATCATCTGCGTCAAAGAGGAGCCAGAAGAGTAGCCATCTTCGTCCCCTGGTGAGCAAGGCGGGAAAGGGTCTTCGCCTGGTTCCGAGGCATCAGACCAAAGAGCATTTCCATCTTCAGGCGATGCCAGGTTGAAGGGTGTTATCCCTTGAGTTTGGTCCGCTGCATTGTCAACGATAGGAACATCTAATCCACTACTAAACGATTTTGACTTCTCGAGGGTTTTGGAGTCCTCTAAGTGTCTTCTTCGTATATTCAAGGAAGACGCCATATCTGTCCTATTTTTAACGAACGTCCTCTTTTGGGCACTTTCTTCGGGTAGGGTTTTTTCAACATTGCATTGTTGTTCTTTTGTTTTATGCATTTTAACTTGGCTGCATAAGCTCGCTAGAGGTTTTTTCTCATCTTCTAGCTCGGAGTCACTATCTGAGCTGACTGCACACTCTGCATTGGAATCAAGTGCTCTGAGAGGCGATATCTTTGATAGTCGAGAGGTTATGTTCATGGGAGCAGGACGCTTATCAGACAGGGAGATAAGACTACGTCCTGTTTTCTTTGAATTAGGGGTTTCTGGTATAAAAAACTCTGCATCGTCACAGTTAGCATCACCTGCAACAGTATCTGCCCAGTTCGCATCCCTGAAAATACTATCATTCTTGGTATCTACTTCAGGTTTTCCACAATTATCACCACCAGACCCCTTTTGCATCACTTCATCAATATCTTCATTAGCAGTACCAACACTATCGACATCACTATCTTTGTTATCATCATCAGCAGCAGCCGTGTCTTCTCCGGATTCTCCACCATTCTTATCAAAATCACCCCTCTGTTTTACCTGACTATTATCATTATCCTCTTTGTCACTTATCAAGCTGATTGACTCGTTTAAGGTTACGTTTACACCATCGCAATTGACACTCTCATCTTTGTCACAATTTCCCACATTTTCCTCATCGACAATGAGTTTCCTTTTGTTGGACAGTTCACTTGTAATCTGATCTTTGGCGTTGTCCTTACGAGGCTCAATATTTTGTGCACCAACAACTTCTTCTTTATCGTTATTACCACGCAAGTATTTCTGATTTTTCTTTGCACATTTAACCCTGGAATCAATGGCATCTGTAAGTGGGTACCCGACCGTGACATATTCCTGTCTGTCAAAACCTGTAACACTTGACTCCTGGAACGCTTGACTTAAATTTGCTCTGGTATTTCTGAAGCTTCGTGTTTGTTGAGATATGTCCATGCGATCAGCACCGCTGGAAGGACTCCGCTCCAAGTCATAAGCTATGGTTGGCTCATCGTCCCAAGGTATGTCATCAACAGCTAGTACAGATGACAACATACCATCATCTTCACTCGGCTTAGATTTAACATGCAAGTCATGTTCTCCATACTTCTTGATGTCGGTCGCTGGGTCAGCTTTAACTTGACTCTCGTCAGTATGATCTTGCTTCTGAGATTCGAATTGATCCTTATCTATGCCAATCTTTGCCCGAAGCCGTTCCCGTAAGGAACCAACATTCGTTAAATTGCTCTCGTTGCTCTTCGTGGTTGGGCTGCACTCGTTTAATTCTCTAAACGTCGTCTTCATTCCCCCAACAATATGACTCTCCAATACCTCATCATTTTCTCTTTCTGTCTCCACAGCGATGTTCATATAGTCTTCAGCTACAACATCATTCTTATCTAATTCGTTCATTGGCATATCCATATCTTCAGCCATAGCTGTACATTCTGTCTGATCAGTATTGACTTCTTTATAACCTTGCTGATCGCTACCATTCTCTTCGAGATCATACCTACAGAATTTAGTCCGTGACGCCGCCTGCGTTTGAAAAATACGAATCTCCTCGATTTCCTCCTCGTCAAATTCATAGTCCGTCTCCTGCGTGTTTTGCTTGTGTGTAGTTTCCGTATCCTCATCGTTACTCTCATGCCAGATCGTATTCAGAAGATCCTCGGGGTCCGTAGAATGACATTCTCCCGTTGCATCGTCCACATTCGTACCATCACCACTCGGATGTCGGTTTTGGTCTTGTAAAGTTTGAACAAGCTCTTCAAGCTCTAAACTGAAATCGAAAGAAAGCATCCAGTTAGTATCTTTGGGCTAAAAGTTCATCGCTTTAGCAGATCATCGTATCCAATGTAGATGACCCATCTGGAGCCCTGGTTTGATGATGTGTGTCTTTTTTTCAACTATGCACTTTTTTTCACGAAATCAAAAATTACGCTAAAGCTGTTTGGAAAATTGGAGTATCAGCTTCAAACATTAAAGTTATTTTTAATTCCCGCACATGTCGGCTTCGCTTAGCATTTATAACCTCCATCTTAGTGACTTTTCTTTCAAATGCTTCTCTTTAATGTAGCCATACGCACCTTTCTGCGAGTTTAACCACACCATCAATCAAAGGTGGAGGAACGGAGGCGGTGGCCGTGTATATGAACTTGAGAACTTCCCCTAAGACAGCTGATTCAGTGTTTTCAAACTTCAAGCTAACTTTGCCATTTACAACTTGAGAAGATGCATCTTCGATCATCTAAGAAAACATAATTATGGGAACGGGACAATAGTTGGAAACAGAGGATTCATAGGTCTATGGTAGCCTGCATGCAGGCGTTGGATGGGGTTTCCATCGCGAAAAAAACACCCTCTATAGCGGTTGTAGCCAACATCTTGCTCTTAGCCGGCATTTTGCTCCAAGACCAAGATGGCGGCTGCGATCGCGCGAGACAGGTTTTTCGCATGAAGGCTAAGATCCATGCCAAAATAGTTATTCTAGTTATAAATAAATTGTGCTTCTAATCTGTTAATTTGTCAACTGGCCACATTTCGTTTCACAGTATGTAGCACTCAGGGTTTTTCCTCAAAGCAATCTTGAGTGAAGGTACCGTGCCGTTCAAAGCAATGCTGTCATGCTTTTCGATATCAAAAGAAAGTTTTTTTCTCTCGCCTCGACAATCTGTAATATAAAAATCTATCTTTTGACTGCACCTTAAGTTTAACAAAAATACAAATCAAAAGCGTGCAAGCATAGCAAGTCTTCTACTTTGCCCATCTCTTGTTTTGCTTGCTTTGTGTGCGAAAAAAAGGTCAACAGACTTTGTATTAATTAGACACACAATTGGTCATTAATTAGACACACAATTGGTCATTAATTAGACAAACAAATGGCCACTAGGCTCGAACCATAATACTTTTATTTCTTTCATGTTCATGTTAATTGTGGCATTAGCTCTTACCTTTGCTAACACTGACGATCTTGCGGCCAGCATAAACTTATGAGCAGGGATTTCATGTGTGTCCCGCGTAATCATGACAACATCGCTGAGTGACGGGTTGAGAACCATCGATGACAGGTCCCTCATAAGAGTGGTAAGATAAGGGGACGTAGACGAATCGATGGCCTGTGATCATAATAAAATACAAACAGGGACATTCTACACTCTGTCTTATACAATGTAGACAAATCAACTGTCCAAAGCGTTCTGTATAATCATACTGAGCTACTTATTTCCTTACATTTTTTAGATAGTAATGCTTTTTTATGAATGTATCTTAGGAGAATAGCACCTCATTGTATCAGAAGAGAACCATATACAATTATGTACATCTACTTTGTCTCGATATTTCATGGTAGACCAATAAATACAATGACCAGAAAATCGGGGAAAGCAAAGGTCTGAGAAAAACCGTCTGCTAACCTTATAATCTTGAGGTTGCCCAAAAGGGAGACAGAAGCCACTTGAAGGGAAAACGTCATCATCTCCCTCATCAGTACAAGAGGATAGCTTTGACGTTGCCATGGATACATCAACTTCATTGTTACGGACATCCTCATCCTCATTAGCTAAACCCATAAGGATGTCCACGTTTACAGCCTGTGTATCGGATATGCTTTCTAATAAAGATTTCCCTAAATCTTCCTTCTGGCTTTTCTGAATCGCTAGATTCTTTTCAAAATAATTATTTTCTTCAGGCTTTGGAGTAACTGATTCAGGGAGATCTTCAGTCGATATTGGAAGGGTTTTGTCCAAATGATATGACTTCCTTCGTTGTTTGGAAGGTGATTTCGTTGAGGTACATTTTGCAGGTGAGACGGGAGGTAAGAGATCAGTTACATAATATGTATTCAATGGTAACTGTGAGTTTACCAGAGACGACAGCGCCCAAAGGGAAGACTTGGGAAGGACCTAGGGATACAAAGAAGAAAGAACTAGTGTTAGTTTTTTAAGTTGAGTTTGGGTAAGGATAAGGGATTGGTAAATACAATGAAATCCCGTTGGTAGCAACAAACCTTAAACAAAAACAAAAAAAAGAGAAGTTGGGTTGTTTCTTTTATTGGGACCTTAAAAACTTTTCTTGGTCACAATATGTTATCATCAAGCAGGTGTCCTTCAGGAGCTCCACTGTAGTGTCAAAGCTATCATCACACATGTGGCATTGTGAGGAATGAAAGATATCATACATAGAGAATTTAGAAATTAAAATAGTGCCTGTAGCTCTTACCACTGGGTTCTGAGAGCTATTCCCAGTTCTGATGTTAGTTGGGTTAGTTGGTTCTCGCCTTTGCTACAACCATTTCTCTCCTGTTTTTTCCCTCCCTCCACAAAAACTAACAATTTTGATCTAAGTTGTGTTCTGTGGTCAGACATGAGTCATATGCGGGCTTCCTGAAGGGCCTTCTATATATGCCTTCAACTTGACCACGTTGTAGAGTACAGTATCTGCTCTCTTGCACTGTAATTCAGCATTCAAGCTGCAAAAGGGTGACCTAAATCAGATTTACCTTTGCATTTTCTAAGGCAGAAGGTGGAGCTAAGTTTTCCTTTTCTTTGATTTCTTCTGGACCTGACTTTTTGCAGATCTTAATGCCATCATCTTCTTCACCATCAACACATAGAAAACTCAGGAATGACTTGCACATATCAGGGCTTTTTAAAAGGTCTTCTGGAGATATCACATACATTGGATCATCGCCATCATCTTGGCCAACGTTCTCATCGACATCATCCTTATCAGTATCATCATTGTTATCATCATCATCATTATTCTTTGTACATGAAATAGATGACTCTTCTGAATGTTGACCATGGGACAATTCACAGAGATGGTCTTCATGTTGCATCATTTCTAGATTTGCTTGCTCTACAGGTACAAACTTTTGAGCCAGTGAGCTTGGTGCTAGAGCAGGTGTACAGGAGATCTCATCGTCCAAGGTACTATCATTCTGCAATATAAGGAAAATCTTTTAACTGTACATATCTCCAGCAGGGACCAAAAGCGTGACCTGGCCATTGTTTTCCAAGAATCAAGAACAAAAGTGGTGTGGTAGGGGGGGTAGGAGGCAGCATGCCAAGGTCCAATCAAATCAATCCAAAATAAAAGAGGCTTACCGTCCAATTATACCCTTTGGTTTTGGGTATACTTTTTGTTAGGTATTTTTTTTGTATATCTACAGAATTGCTAAACAGGAAATGATTACAGAAAGAAACGATTGTGAGCATTAGAGAATAAAATATACAACTCAACCAACCTGACCACAGACAACTTCTGCAGCTCGAGCTGCGATGACTTGATCTGTTTCTTCTTTACTTCTCAACAGCAGGGCAGGGATTATGTCATTTCTAAGAATTAAAGCAAAAACTTGGTTATGCACAAAATCAATGAGCAAACTGACTGGAAAAGATTAAAAACTTCTTTAACTTCCCATTACTTAAAGCACATGATGGTCATACCCTTTCTTTTTCCTCTTCTTGGATCTTGTAGTAGTCAAGCCATCATCTTCTACCACTGAGGGAGGTGCAATGGAAGCGGATAAGGCAAGTGCAATCTGAGTCTGTTCATCCATTACTCTAAAGGGGAAAAGTCAGGAAAAACAAGACACAATTTTTGCATGTCACCAAATACAATAATCAGCAGCTAAGAGATTTCTATCATAATCAATCTGATTGTGAGAATTATTATGTGCCGCCATACAAAAATAATGTGCAAACATTGAACTTGAGCATCAAATAAAGGGTTAAGCCCCTATACAGCTATCACTGGAGGCACAGGAAAAAAAGTGAAATGGTGCATTGTTTTGGAGGCATATTGTATGGGAAATGAATTAATCACATAGAATTATGCAGAAACTAAAAAAGTGTGCAAGATTGTATGAGTTTGGTTTGATTTTGCGCTTCCACACCTGTAACCTGTCACATGATTGATAACAAATATAGGGTTTGTAACTTACTTAGCAGATTCTTTAGGCTTTCGCTTCTTAGAAGGCACTGGTTTACCAATATGTATAGGATTTGTAGCAGTTGAAGAGGTTGGTACAGAACCATCTTTTTTTTCCAGCTCTTCGGCTTGTTCATCTTGTTGTACTCTATGCATGATTTCAATAACTTGGTTTGCTGGGATGTTATTCTTTTGGGCACACTTCTTGACATGACTATTCCTTGACTAAAAACCAAACAAAAACATGCTATAAGACTGTTTATGTTAAAATACCAAATATTCAATAAATCAACTATCCCACCTTAGTTGTTTTAAAAACAAGGCCACAGATTGGACAACTGATTTTAGAAGATCTAGTGTTTGTTTCCTTTTTTTCCTCCTTTGGCTTGCAGCTTTCAATTTTGTCACAGCACCTGTTGATGTGTTGCTGTCTTCTTTGGGAGTTCAACTTGGACAAATCTTTTTGGCAAATGTGGCAGAAGAAGAGTTCCTCTCCAAACTCTGGATCATCTTTAGGTTGAGATCTCTTGTACTGGAAAGCTTCAATTTGATCTCTCAACAAACTATGGGAGCTTCTAGGATCTGTAGGGTCTGACTCTATCACTTGATCCACTGTGCTTGTATTTTCAAGGCATTTCAAAGCATGAGCATTCATTTCTTCTTCACTGTCTGTGGCTGGGAATACCTTACTACAAACTGGACACTTGCTTTCACTGTTATCAAGCTTGTCATCAACAACTTTGCACTCTATATTTGGCATTTCTACTGAGCTACTTGCTTCAGGTTGTTCACAAACTTTCCTTTCACTGGCAGACTTATTTTCATTCCCACTAGATGCCGCTTGCCTAGTAGTCTTTCTCTTCAAAGCATCTCTTTTGCTCTTTACTCTTTCAAGTTTATGCTCTTCCCCTAAAACATGCTGTGGAATGCTAGTCTGTGGTTTGTCTACAAAATCAAGTTCATTTTCTGAATCTGCACTTTCTACTACTAAATGGTCTTTTTTCTTGGCACTTTCTTTACATGAAGTCTTTCTTTTCTTACTGGCATTCCCCTTATTACTTGAAATTGAGCTTTTCACTTCCACGAGTGCCTGTTTAGCCCTTCTGTAGTGTGGATTGGAGGCTCCATCATTCCCTTCATCAATTCCAGTACCTCGTTTTCTTTTCGTACCTGTACATGTTTCTACAGTAGAACCACTCTCTGAGTCATAATCAAATGCATAATATGATGAGCTACTTTTACAGCTTTCCTCTTCACTACCTTTAGCAGAATCTTTAGGTATGAAGCATTTTAATCTAGCATTTCCAAATACTGGGCTAATCTTCTTTTGGGATGTCTTTGTCTTAAAGGAATCTTTCTCTGATTCGCTAGTGTCTTGATTCCCTTGTGGGTCTGCTTTAGCAGCACTTCGATTTGATGTTCCCCGTTTTGCTAGGGTTTTATTCCTACTCTTCATGATTATGTCTTCTATTATGGGTTCAGTAAGCTTAAGTATCTATTTCCATTGAAGTTAACATTGCGTAGCAAGTTTACATCCCAATCCATGACTCAGCAGCATACCAAAACATCTCTATAGATATATCACTCTTTCAATCTCAAAAACGCAAATCTACTAATTCTTATTATCTAGTTGTCTGGCTTTGTTTTCTAGTTGTTGAAACATCAGTTTTCCTGGTCAGAGCCTTTCTTCTCCGAAAGTTTCTCTCGCATCTTATGTTGAAAGTCACTCGCTTGTTTGTAACTTTCCTCGTAGCGTTTCTGCTGCTGACTCGAGTCCGTGATGAAGCGGTGTCGGTTGTAGAAAGCAAACGTCAAAAGGGCTAAAGCTCCACCAAATGCAAGAGGAAACGTTGCTACTCTGATCGCCATTTTGTTTTGGCGCGCTCTTTTCGGTACCCTCTTTTCTGCAAATGACCGCTGACAATATCAAACCACAGGGTGGCCGATGACAATAAACATCTAGCAAAAAAAAATTGCTAATTTGAAATTCCCCAATTGTCTAAATTAGAGTGAAATGTTTGGTGTTTAGCTCTTATCATTAGTTATTTTTCGTGAACTTTTTATCTTCTATTATCACAGACTTTATGCGGTAAATATATCTTGGGTTTCCTGTGTTTTGAGCCCTTGGTCCTTGTCGCAATTTTATCTTCGTCTGATTGTTGTTTTTTTCTGTCCAACCTTACTCGACCATCTCTGACTCTCTGATATTCTGGTAAGTGTCACTGTAACTGCTTATCGTTGGTATCAAGGATTTCTCTTTCAAATTCAACAGTCTAAGTACCAGGTAATGTTAGCGAACCCGAACAGTGCCTTCCAGACCATTCCAAACATGCGCTACAAAATTTATAACTTTAAGTTAAGCTTATCTTTTCCCTTAAATAACCTGTATGGATTTGCTATGACTTTGTCCACAGACCACATCTGTGGCCAGATGACCTTAAGGATCGTGGAATACCTTTCCCCGAGAATTCGCCTTGCCAATAAAATATGTCTACATATGTGAAGTCATGTCATGTGATCTAAGACGAAGCAGCTCAACTTTTCAAACATATTTTTTGAATACAATCTTAATTGATAAAGTCATATATATTTTGTTTCCTAGTTGACACCATGCGTCTAGTGATTCAGAACACGTCTGTGGAAGTCAGCGAGTGGGCGGCCAAGTACGTCCGTAACAGGATTCTGCAAAAGAACCCAGGACCGGACAACTACTTTGTGCTCGGCCTACCAACTGGTAAATGCGGTGTGTTGTTTTCTGGGCGAAAAAAGAATAATTAACTTTGACTCTGCAAGCCGGTATTGACCCAGAGGCTACTCACTTCTACAGTAGAAGATCAAATTTTAATAGCAAAAAATTCATTATGGTTGGGTTTTTTGCCTTTGAAATCCTACACTTTTTGCTGCTAATACCATACCCAGGGGGGAGGGGGAGGGGGAGGTTTCTGATAAGCTGACCATCCCGAAAAAAGCAAAAAGGTATTTTTTATGCCATTGCATGATCTCCACGGGGCATTTATTATCAGATTTGGCTACAAGAAAAGTTTGACCTTTATGACATGCAAGAGTGATTACCAAATCCGGTTATGCTTTATAGGTTTGTCCACAAATAGCATGTCTATTGTGAACAAGAAGTGGACTTTCCGCCGATGTAGGTGTGGGGGGGACACACCCTCTGCACCCCCACCTTGGTACAGACCTTTAATAGACTAAATCTTATATCAGGGTCAATTTATTGGAAATTACTGTTGATGGAAATGAGATTAAATTGGTCACCTTTGCTGATGACATAACTGCGGTGGTAAGGGGTAAAGAATCGTTTTTAGGCTGTTTTCAATGCAAGACAAATTCAGGGCCTTTTCTGGCGTAAAGGTAGATCCTGATAAAACTGGAACTCCTTTTTTAGGGAGAGCAAATTTCACAGCAGAAGATTTGAACGTAAAAGAAATAATGCAGTCTGTCAAAATATTGGGAGTTTCCTTCACCCTTAATCCCCACCTCTCTAGGGCACTTAACTGTGAGATTCTGTTAGATTTCATTCAAAATAAGTTAAATGTATGGAAATGGAGGGGCTTAACATTGTTTGGGAAATTTCAAATTATTAAATCTTTTATTGTTCCAAAAATAATTTTTATTTCATCAGTTATAAGTATTAATAAAGATATCTTAAACAAAATAAATAAGTTTACTTATTGTATAATTTTATATGGAACGGTAAAGATAAAATAAAACAATTAGAGGACTCAAGATGCCAGGCATAGTCTCCATAATCAAAACTCAAAAAAATAATGTGTATTAAAAATTTTTTTAGGAGAGGAGCAGTCTTTTTGGAAAATTATGTTTAAACACTATATCAAAGGTTACGGAGGGCTTTTATTATTCTCTTGCGCATATGCGATTCCAAAACTTAAGGGTAACAATTCTTTACCTAGGTTCTATAGAGAATGTTTACGAGCTTGGTCAGAGATTAATCCTGTCTCTCTGAATACAGCAGTTGATATAGCCAACCAAATAATTTGGATTAATGAATTTATTTGCATTGATAAATATTCTGTTTTTAACATAAAGCTTTTAGTTCAAATTTTCAATAAAATTGGAGACTTTTTTTATGAGAGCAGACAGTGCATTTTAAATGATATCGATAGACCTGCTCAAACATGCTTGACTCATAGTGCTATTGTTAAAAGGTGTCTATGATGCAATCCCTAGAAATTGGAAAACTAGACTCAAGAACGGTATTCAAATTGATACCAACCCTCTAGTTGTTGATAATGTTTTTTTTATCTGACTAAAGGAGATTGTTGCATTTAGTTAAGTAAAGCGTCTTCAAACGGTGTGTACAAACTGTTTCTAAGCAATATTGCAGTGATCCCTACAGCAAGAAAGCATTATGACAGATATTTCTCTCCTTTTAAAATAGATTGGAAAAACGTGTACTCTATTCCATTTTATTGCGTTTTTGAAACTAAATTACGAGTATTTCAATACAAGCTCCTCAATCACATCATTTTTACTTATGATATGCTTTATAAGTTCAAAATACTGCAATCGCCTCTTTGCTCCTTCTGTGATGGCGAAGAGGAGACAACCACTCATCTGTTTTTCACCTGCCCTTTTGTCGAATAATTATGGGCCGATATACAGCATTTCTTGAGGGGGGGGAGATATTCAAGACAAACATTTGAATGAGATGGATGTTATCCTGGGATTTTTCAATTTGAGCAACAAACAGACCTTGCTGAATCATATTATCTTGGCGGCAAAACATTTCATCTTTTCGTGTAAGCTCAAGTAGCAAATTCCTAATTTCTATAATTTAAAGAGGAAATTGATCCAAACAGAAAAAAATTGAATATATTATTGCAAGAGATAAGAATTACACAATAGTTCATTTAAACAATTGGAAAAAGCTTATTCTGTTATAAACATAATACTTCAATGCATCATATTCAACCAAGGAAAACTTCACTCAATAACTTTACAAACTACACTATATAATTTCTTTCTTTTTTTTGTTTGCTGTTGTTATTTTTAAATGTAATTGTTTCTTTTGTAGACATTGTAACAATATTAATAGTATAAAAAAATGTTTTTAAAAAAGGTCAATTTATTGGAAATTTCTGTAGCATTGATGACAGACCACTATGTGATTGATAAAAGAGTGCATAAAAGCTTTGAATGTGCCTAAATTTTCCTTTCAGGAGGGACACCCCTTGGAATGTACAGAAAACTGATTGAATTCTACAAGAGGGGAGAACTATCTTTCAAGTATGTAAAAACCTTCAACATGGATGAGTATGTTGGCCTCCCAAGGGATCACCCTGAAAGTTATCACTCATACATGTGGGATAACTTTTTCAAGCACATTGACATTCTGCCCGAGAATGCTCATATTCTAGATGGGAATGCTGCAGACCTGGTCCAAGAGTGTAACCAGTTTGAAGAGAAAATCAAGGCAGCTGGAGGTGTAGATGTGTTTGTGGGAGGTGAGTAACCACACTATCTAGACATGACAGAAAAACATGACTTGACATTTTTAATAAGCTCATTTCACATAAAATACGGTGGAAAATTCCCCAAATTACTTAGTTAGTAATATCAAACAAAATATCAAATTCGACTTTTTTTAAATTGATGCCACTTTTTGTAAAGTATCATTGAAATTTGAGGTTTTTTGTCCCTGAGCCCATACATAGGGCAAGGATGATCAAGAAAAAAATTGTCTTAAAAATCCAAAATCAGGGTATGTGCATTTCAGCCACTAATTTCTTGTGTTTTGAAAAGAAAAAATCAGTCCAGAATGCAAGGAACTGCATCTCTTTCTCCATCTCTTCGAAGTGCGCATGTTCAGGGTTTTTCCGTCATGTCGGCTATTTATGGGTGGTGGTGTATGGTGTTTGTGGTTTCTTTGCGAACCTACAGTATATGTAAAAACAGTATAATATGGTAGCTGTAGCTTCTTTAATCAGTTGCAAACTTTGATTCGTGCCATTTTATTTGAGGTGAAAAACCTACTGTACTGCATCACTCTGGATTAAGGAATTTAAATCAATTATCTTCTGTGATAAAAGATTCCCCTGTATTTGGGGATGTGAAAGAACTCCTGGGACACTTGTACTATCATAGAGCATACAGCACACTAAAACTTGTGACTCTAAATTGCATAAAAGCAGTACATACTGTATGTGTATCGCTAACGCTAAAGGATATAGAGCATTTGTGGATATCTACCCCATGCCCCACCCCCTTTGTGAATAAAAAGAAGTAAAAAGTCATGCCTCTTTATTCAGTTTAAAATAATAAAGTATCAGACTTATTTCCAGAACTTTTAATCCACCACCCCATATATCGGCTTCAGGTTATTCTCTGCAAGATGTCTTATTTATTTTCTCTTCAGGAATTGGTCCAGATGGACACATCGCCTTTAATGAGCCAGGATCTTCCTTGGCATCGCGCACTCGTGTCAAGTCCCTGGCAAAGGAGACCATAGTTGCCAATGCTCGCTTCTTTGACAATGACATCAGCAAGGTCCCTACTATGGCGTTGACTGTTGGAGTGCAAACAGTCATGGATGCTAAAGAGGTGGGTAATAATGCTGTCTTGGGCTGTAGCCCACAAGCATACTTGCTTGCTTGTTTTTCTCACTTTCCTAAAAGGGCTATACAGCTGTGCTAAGTATATGATTCTTCAATATATCAGGTAGGTGAAAGAGTTTATACAAAACTCTGATTCCCACAGTTAGTGGAGCAAATAGCCTTTTGGATTTAAATATTGTTTGTGGCTTAAACTTGTTCCTTCTGTGTCTCCATTCCAAACAGAGTCGCCATAATGTTTAATAACTCTTTAGTTACAATTAAAAATGACCGGACATTAAATATTTAACTTTTTTGAAAATTGCTCCTGGTATAACAGCCTAAACTAAAGCGTAATATATGACTTTTTAAAGAGTAAAGATTTGAAGAACCTGTTAGACAAAAATCTCGCTCAAAACAGCAATAAATGTTCTTATTTGAAAAATGTACAGTAGTTCCTTTTTATTTAAGATTTCATTTTTTATTTTCCTGTATTTTTAACAAAATTGCCCACTCGGAGTCGAGTGCTTGGTATACAGTGCTTTTGTTACGCCTTTAAGAATACTTACCAGACCAAGTAAAGTCACGCTGTCCATTTTTTTATCAACAATTTTAATTAACCTAATAATAAACTTTTGAAGAGTATAACTAGAAAGACTACAGAGAAGCTGTAGAAAAACTAGATGTTCTGCATAGGCTTGGTGTAGACAAGCTATAAATCAACATAAGTTTTGGATAAAGTATGTTCTACTCCTCTGTGAAACAGCGCAACTGACCTGTTTCACAGCAACGTTGTGTTGATTTATAGATTCCTTAATAAGAAATTACCCACTTTTTGGCCGCCAAGGGGGGTGCGCGCGCACCCTGCTCACCCCCCCTGTGTACGCGCCTGTTTAACGCCATACTTGTAAAAGTAAGTTTATGTTAAGAATTATCGTTAGGAATTATCGTTTCCTGTTCGGTTTTTTTTTTAACGGGATGAGTTTTACTATTGAAAGTTTAATTTGATGTTTACAACAGTTATTTTAGTAATTTTATTTTCTTAAAAAACGCGCGAAAATAAGTGTAGAATATTTCCATGTTCACCAGACGTATGCGAAAAGTATGAAAACATATGGTGACCGTTATTATCATTGTCGTGTAGGTTATGATACTTATCACGGGAGTCGCCAAGGCTTATGCCCTCCACCGCAGCATCGAGGGCGGTGTCAATCATATGTTCACGGTCTCCGCCTTTCAATATCACCCGCATACCATCTTCGTCTGTGACGAGGACGCCACTCTGGAACTCAAAGTCAAGACAGTCAAATACTTCAAGGGGCTCATGGATGTCCATAACAAGCTCGTGGAATCACCTGAAGACCCGACCGCTCCGCCATCTGCCAAGCGACTCAAATCTCTAGATGAATCTGCAGATAAGTGACCCCAAAAGACTTTTAGAGAGGAGGAATTCGGTAAACAGCGTAGCGAAAAAAACAAACGAGCTGAAATAAAAAAGGTCTGCGTGTGTTTTAGTAGGGACGAATGGCAAAATTATGATTTATACTGATGTGGGTACAAATAAATGATATCATTGAAATTGTTGTTTGATTGTTGCTTGAGATGTGTCTTAAGTGGCGTTTCTTTGATATCGCACACATTTTCGGTGCACGGCGTAAACTTTAATAGAGTTTTTACTTGAAGTTAAAAGTTGAAAGTAAAAGATGAATGCTTTGGCTTTTTTGTCCTTAATGTCATGTCGGTATTGAATATTAAACGTTCGCCAACCTTACATTAGATCAGACTCGAACAGTCCCGAATCATAACTTTCACTATTGGCAAAGAGTAAACGAATAAACTAGCTTTTGTGGTTTTTATCTGAGACTCTGCAGGATTAGCCTGCGGTGAATAATTGGCTTTTTCATCAAAAATGTGCTTAATGATATATGGTGAATTGTCTTTCTTTCTACGATAAGAACCATACAAATAGAAGTTATGTTGGCACGAATTCCTAAGTGCAAATATTTTTTGGTCCACAAAGAAAAAGGAGCCCAGTGATATTGAGGTTGGTTTAGAATTTTAAAGCGAGGTAGGGTTTTTTTTAGTATTGAGTATTATAGAGGAACTCTAAGGAATGCTTCTAAGCTCAAAACTCCAAATATTGTTTTATTTTTACTTTCTAAAACATCTAGGCTGTTTTCGAACCAACACATTACAACATATAGCATGTTTATATATTTTTTCTATTTATTATTCTCTTATTCATTTACTTATCATCTATGTGATTGTCGATGCAAAAATGTTACAGTCAATTCTTATGAAGTGGACAACTTCGGGTAAAGCTAGGGCATCTGTTAGTAGAACTGTCCGCTTACAAGGAATAGCTCCCACAGGCGGAGATTAATATAATAAGATGATTTTCCGTTACTTGGGAAGTCAGTACAGATGCCCGCTTGGCAATTGGCTGTATCAACAATACTTCTCGACTTTTTCATACCTTACTCGTATTTATTCGTATATCCGTATTTATCCATCCTTCTAACCATTAATCCATCGCCGTTTATCTGTTTTACTATCCGTTTAACTATTATGCCCGTTCTTCTATCTTTTCTTTAGAAACAAATATATATGTTTTTTTCATGATAACCTTATGATTTCGCTCACGATTAACTATTATCTAAGCAATCAAAACGCTATCTATACTTTTTAATCCAACCGCGTAAGATAACTTTACAATAAGATAATTCGAATTATTATTTTTAATAGCTTAGTGATCGGACATTGCACTGCTTAAGTGGCTTTGACAAGACTAAATAATTAGCTGTTAAGGAGACAACTATGTAGTATGTATTAACTTCCCTGTGAATAACAACACTAACCCCGAGAAAGCAAAAGTTTTTGCAAACAGCGCTTGCATTAAAAAAAATAACGTAACAGCGCTGGACGTGACGACTTGCAGTTGCAGCTGGATTTTAAACAAAGCACGAAACCCACCCAAACCAATGGCTTCTCTTATCCGATCCATCTCATTTTATGGACTCGTCCGGTGTTTTAATACACCATGATTTTAACCTAGAGTAATAATGAAACTCTTCTCCTGCTGTTTCATCTATTATGTATGGGGTCATTTCTTGCCAAGGGCTCCCCAACACGACATCGTTCAACTTAAATTCATGACAGTCCTGGGAATGGTTGTGCCTTTAGTTTAAGATGTTCTTGGGGGTTTAATAGGCTCAGTACTTCTTTTCTCGTTTTGGAGTTTTCCCTTTTCGTGCATTTAAACTCCCCACGGTGATAAAAACCTCGAGTGTTTTCTGGAATGGGAAAGATAAGCAAAATCATAAAATCGGCAAAGATTACGGCGGTTTTTTGAAGATAGGGTCTTGTGCGTTTTTGTAATACCCGTTTGTTTAAACGGACATCGCTGACATTGTGTATTTTCATTAATATAGTGTCCAGAGTTAACCACAAACCCTTTTCAGGATCTAAAATCCCATATAGGGATATCATGTGTCAGCCACAATGAATATCCCTTGTTTTCGATTTCATGGCCCGAAATATAGGTGTCTCTCCTTCGTACTTTTATTTTCCAACCTTCACCATTTCAACTAAATCCCGCTAAAGTGATCTATTGTGTCGTAGTGTAAGGGTGGAAAGGTCTTGTTTTATTATTTTGACTTATTATGCATGTAAATATGGCGGAATGACATTCAAACGATAAAAGGTAAGGATCGGCGATTCTGAAATTATAAAATAGTGTCGGTCTTTAAATAGGAACTACGCGTGTTTTTTTTTTTATTTTTTTTTTTATCTCAGAATAATCCTGAAGGACACGGGGTAAAGAGCACCTTCATTGAAAGAGCGTGCCACTTTGTAAAACGCTACAGAATAAAGGAGACAGAAAAAAAAGAGTAGGTACAGTAAACTTTAAATGAGTTAAGATTTGCATGTAAAATTGATGTAAAGGTTTTAATGACGTTATATCTTTTCTTTCATGTCTCCATAGATCTTAAGCGATAATTGGAGGCTTTGCTATGCATACTCGAGCCTCGAGCAGGCAAGTGCACAAGAACTTTTATTTTATTGTGTTTCTTCTCTTTGCTTAAATAGATGGGATGTTACAAAGGTTAGTACCCTTATTTACTTCACGGGGCACAGGCACAGTTTCATGGTTTACGGTAAACATATGGGATTGGAATAGGCCGTTCACTTCACTACGAAATAAAATCGTAAAACTCTCAAAAATATTCTGTCCTGACAGTGGAGTCTTAAATATAGTCTGGGTGAATTTTCAAGCCATTTGGGCCGGCATTTAGAGAGTTACGTTGTTCTGTTTCCCCTTGTACATATGTAAAGTGAACGGCCTATTCCAATCCCATATGTTTACCGTAAACCATGACACACACAACGTAAAGTGAACCACTATAATTCATACACACAGTGAGCTTGGGGTACCTCCTTACGGGGTTTTCGTACCCTATTGATGGCCATAAGTCTTTTTATAAAATCATATTTAAATTTTAAACAGAGCAGACTGACAAACAGAATAAAGAGTGCACTGTACATTCTTCAAATGTTATATATGTAATAGTCAAGTGGTGGTACTGAAATTAATAGTCAAATGTGTATGCTGTTTTACTTAATGTTAAGCAGTATAGCTAAATTTTGTCAAGTTTATAGTTCTAGTAATGGTCACTTAGAAACAGTCCAACCTTTTATGCTGGTCAGTGGTATAGCCCATTTGGCATTAATTTTTTGTGCTGGTCAGCAGTATAAACCCATTTGTGTAGCGTTTCACGTAATGGTCAGCGGTATGGATCGATCCGTATCATGTTGCACTTGGTGTCACGTGGTGTCACGGGTCAAACTCTCTAGTTGTGTTTTTTGTCGGTGTAGGGACTGATGACAATAACAGCGGGAACTCCACATCGCCACCATCCCCTTTAACAATATCCTCAAACGATCAATATCGAGGTATCGATATATCCAGCGTGTTTTGTGCGCATGAATGTTGTGTTATATATTCCAGCCCGTTTGTTACTAGTTGCGGTAGTAGTAAAGGTTCTGTTCTATTTTGTTTATGTCTTTATGTTTTTGTCTACAGATGAATATATTTTTGCACGAAGAAGAGACTGAGAAAGGAACCAAAGAGGTATGAAAACTTCCACGGAGAGCGGATTCAGCTGACTTACACTTAATTCAATTGAGGTTGCATTCGAGACCCACTGTATAACCACGGATAACGCACAAAGGATTGTATCCAGGTCTCTGAAATCCATGTGATTGTTTACAGGCACATAAAACAAAGAATGCAACTTTCCAAACCTGGAGTTGTTTTTATTTACCATTATTTGTTCATTTATTTGATACCCAAGTACCTCAGCTTACCACATATGGATTCTCAGAGTGCAACCTTATTTGAAATAGGTGATATACATGAGGTCGTAGGCAATGCAACTGTATGTAATTATTTTTGTTAACTTTGAAGTGGTTATTAAAAAAAAGAGCCTCATTAGCAAAGGACTTCAGCGCAAACAAATCAAAACGACCAACTCAACATTCCATTGCATGTTCGTTAGAGGTAAACGGAGATTGTTGATCGCCTAATAACTAATTGATGAGGTGTTGCTGTTGTCGCTCCGAAATTACAAAATAGAAATGCAAGTTCTCCAAAATGTCGCTTTTCTGTGCGGAGAAACTTAGAGTATGTGCATTGTTTTAAACCGACTCTATCTAGACAAGACATTTGTGATAAGGTGGATTATAGGATTTTTATGGTTTACGCTATATGTCGTTGTAGGCTTTCCTAGGGTCAACTGATCGTTTCAGGCATTGTTGTGCTAACCAATATCAGTGGAAATTAACGACATAAGTTCTATAGAACTAGTAAGTCTCTAGTTAGTCTCAGTTCTGATTGAAAGCACAAAATAGAACAGATTTCTCATATGAGTTTAAATGAGTTTTCTACTACTTTTCCGCCATTTTCAATGTGTTATGACATCTCTATAAGGTCTGTTTTTTTAAATAGATGCGAATTTCTCGTCGAATTAAACCTAACAAACGGCGTTGAGAAACAGCAGCAACGAGAGATTTAATCCTTGTTTCAAGGATCACTACTTGACCTACTAGATAAAGTTACTTGCTCGCCTAAAACCAGGAATGAAGGTAATTAACGAATGTTATGTGAGTGCTTCGAATACCTCTCGTCTACGTTTGTCATGTCATAGCATAGTTCGTAAAAAATAAGGCGTTTCTGTGATCGTTGAAAGGTACTGTCAGTCTTGAAAATTGCCTTCTCCTTTATAAACGGTAATTCTACTTAAAGCTTTCGGCGCCTCTTAAGGTCAACCGCTGGCCGCCTCGACAAATAGACATTTACATGATGACTTTGGTGTATGAATAAATTATCTTATCCTTTTCGGAATTTTCCTCGCTCAAAAACAAAATGTTCTTGGTGAAAAAGGTGGAAGTTTAACGAAGGCGTGCAATGGCTTAAAAAAACTTAAAGTTTAATTCGTCATCTATCAAGGAGACGTCTTATTCCGGGTCATTTCAACACAGATGCACATGCCGTTTTCTGATAAGCTCTATGATGGGGGGGGGGGGGTCCTTTTTTCGTGGAGGGAGGGCTTAATTTGCAATCCTTTATTTTTGTCGTTTTTGGCTCCATTTGTCTGGCACCTGTGATCCAGAGACCAAAACATCCATCAAATTTCCCGCTATTGCTCTGAGCGCTAGTTTTCTAAATTGACTTTCTAAAATGTCCAGTATCAAATTCACAAAACACACGCAGAATAGAAATGTAAAATTTACACTTGCTGCTATTGTCATCAGCCCCGTGACAGTACAATGAATAATATTTCTTTGGAAGGATAGTGAAATTCTATGTGGACACATTTTTCTCAAAATTTTTATGGAATTTATTATATATTTATTATCCTTTCAGATTAACTTTGTTTTAACGTTTTGATATTTACGTTTCTCTCATGGATTCTCATAGTCACTGGTTATAAAAAAATGTTGTTCAAACCACGTTCGTGCTTAGAGCCTGTACTGATGGTTTGCCTTATCACCAACAGAATTCTAGGCTCTCCTCTAACTGTAAGAAAAACCACATTCTAATGTTTTTGATGAATTAGTAATCCTCGAGTGAATTAAAATTCATGCTATCAGCGAAAAAGCTGTATAAAGCAATGCGTTTCCCTTGCTAGCCATCTTTCCGAAAAACACTGCGAGGGGCAATCTTTAATCGTATTCATCTCCGGAAAAACCAAGGACTAATTATCTAGAAAGATTCGTTAATTCTGTATGCACGGCCTTGGAACCAGCTGGACGACCAAGCTTTGGCGATGGAAAACAAGGCTTTATGGCTTCGTGACAACAAATGGACCAAACAGCCAATAGCATGGCTTAGCACGGGTGCTCAGATATATTAACGACCGTGAAGATTTCATCAATTGCGCCTAACACTACGTCGCGCATTATAATTCAGGATATATCAGACCCGTCTGTTTATGAATTTCAGTCGAAAGGATTCCTGCTTAGTGAAAAAGCCGATATATGCTAAGGGTTTAAAGGACTCGAATAAGTTAGAGGTCTCATGCCGCCAGCTGTGCAAGACGCGCCGATGCAATCGAAAAACATGTACCTGTGAAGATTCACCGACTTATAAAACGTGCGGGTACTAGAACTGACAATTTAAAGGCAAAATATAGTCCGTCTATTTTCCAATAATCGAAGATGCAAACTTCCCGAAGGTTACAGATGCGTCGGCCCACGATGGAACTGGTTAGATTCTTTTATTTTTCATTGCCATTTTGACACCACATTTTACAAGCAAACACACAACCTCACAAATACAAAAATCATAATCACTCTAAAGAAATGGAAGTTCCATAGAGAAATAATTTTTATTCCTTCACTTGAATACCACCTTTTTCAAGTAGCCTTAAAAAGAGCCACATGGAATGGGAGCTTACATGTGGGAATTCTTTATTCTTTCATTTTTTTCCATTACTATTTTTACTCCACCTTTTACGACTAGCGCTCAAATTGCAACAACCACGTAAACAGACCACGGAGTATTTTAGTGCAACAGAAAGTTTCGTTTATTTTAGATTATGGTTTATTTCTCGTTTCTCATTCAAATCCAAGTTTTACAAGAGTAACTTTTTAAATACGACCACAGACACTTCTTACTACGACAAGCGCACAATCCTATTACAATCATTGCAATAGAAAATGTTTTGAGTAGAGAAACCATTATGAAGTTCATAATTTGCACAAAAAATAAAGGTCATTCAAAGTCAATGTTCGGATTTAGAATTAACAAAGTGTTCAAATTTAAAAGTCTAAACAAATCTACTAAGCCGCCTAGATGTCGTTGGGTATAATAATTTTGAAAAGCTCTCTGAGTAATCTGGTAATCAAATGCCGTTGCGCGAATACATGTCGCTTTCCTTTATGTTGGCTTTTTTTTAAATTGTTAAATATCTCAATAGAAAGGATACTTAAAATGGGCACCCATAAAAAATGTTCTCTTCATATTTATTGACCCGACGGTTTTATCGCGTTTAGACTGATTGGCGCGAAACGCTGTCTTTGTGATTTCCTTGCTTTGATGCAGTTGGCCTTGTAAAGTCATTAAAGACACATGGTTAGAATATTCCCACCACAAATACCACAAACCTACTTAAAGTTGCTTTTAGCACGAGGAATACATGTTTTTTCTTGTCTTGTTCAATATAGTATCAAAGCATAGTATCAAAGAGGTTAATTTTCCTTAAGCAATTTCTTCGCGTGGGACCTAGTATACTACTATATTCAGTGCTTAGTTTCGTTTTGAGGATATTGGAGGTATTGAGAATTTAAATGACTTGAAGTAGGATCAATCTAACACAAATTGCAAACACTTGTTTTTTGAAGTTGTAATACGCCCGCCAAAAAGCCACATTCTGGGTACATCTCAAATCAGGCATTTGACCCCATCCTCTGATTCCTGACCACGCCTGCACAGACCACCTAGTTCTACAGTTTTTCTAGTCATACCATGTCTATTTTATTGTGACTGGTGTATATTAGCTCAAGACAAAGAAATACTCTTATTTGATGCTTAGGTAGTGTTTTGTGACAAACATCACACAAAACAATATCGTGCCCCCGACTCGTGACATTCTAGTTTCTAACATTTCTTCCCAGTCCCTCAATTCTATTGCAAAAAGAACACAGGCACGCCGGTTAATGTCGGACGCTGATTGGCTTAAAGCGTACAGTGCGTTCAGTTTAATATTAAGGGATTCTGTTCTCGTTACAAAGAATCGGGAAAAGTGTATGATTTTGAATGCTGGAGAGTTGTTCTTACTGCTGCAGTATACGAGCCAGTTAAGTTATCTTTGTTTTAGGGAGCACATAAAAAAATAATTATTTACGGGCTTAATCATTATGTTGGTTGAGAATTTTCACATAAACTTGCAGTAATTCCACGGCGTGGTTTCTTTTATCTTATTTATTGGTCGCCATCTTGAATTATTGGCCTGGCTGCTTTCGTATGGGTTATCACAAGTTTCTGTCGCACTAGCTCCAGTCTCTATATTTAGAAAAAAAAAATACAGCCATTGATTGATATGTTTGAATGTTGGTCGCGTCTTTTCCATGAATATACAAAGATTCAAAACCTTTCGCAGCAATCTGCAAACACTGCATCGAGTCTATAAATGACAAGAAGCCGTTAACAACCTTACCTCACAGTAGCGGCTTTATTATGTGCATTATGCCCCTTTCCACCACTTTCGCTGCAAACGTTTATTTTAGCAAATAGCCCAGGTAATGGAAGTGACTTTGAGAGCCTTTTTCTTTACTTAGTAATTGCATATTCTGTCCTTTCGCTCGTTTGCTTAGCTTAGGTCTTTTTAAGTGATAGCTACAAGAAAGTTATTAAAATTATATATTTGTCTAGTGTCTAACTAAAAACCACTATATTAGACGCTATATTCTATTTTCTTTTCTAAATAAAAAACTGTAGTTGGAAATATAGAAAGTATATTTGTTTTTTGTTTTTTCCTATTAAATTGTAGTCCACGGAATACTCATTAAGTGGCACCTTAAAAGGTGTTAGAAAGGTGCGTTTTTTTATTTGAGTCCGTAGGACCACTCAAGACCTGCAGAGGGGGAGGGGCTTGGGCACGAGTAAATTAGCAGTAGAATCTTTAGATAATTTGATAGCGCCCCCTCCCTCCCCACCACTTATTGATTATACCCGCAATAGAGTGCTTCGGGTTATTTTATTGTAAGTATTTTTAAATGTTATCGTTACTTTTTTTGGTATTTTAATTTTACTGATAAACAGCCCTGTTACTTTGTTAAGAAGATGATTTTTAAAAGTGCTTGGAATGCATTAACATGTATCACCTGCTCTAGGGGAACCCGAGTTTAAGTAATTATCCAAGCGGTCCATAAATAAACTAGAATTCATGCAAATGTTAACGGTTCTTGTGAATTATTTATAAACTTGAAGTTATCTCACTTTGAACTTATCTTCCCAGTATACGCAGGAGACTCAAATTTTATGTGATGTTTCGCTGGATGCTGCGATAGACGGTGGCATTTTGACTGCGCTCTGTCGAATGTATGCAAAATATAATATAAAAATAAAAGTATAATTGGTCCACCTGTCATGATTTATGCTTGAATCTGATAGGCTATAAAATCATTCCTCATTCGCTGAAAGCAAACTACTACCATCACAACCTTCTCGAGATAGGAGCGATCATGATTTCGCCTTTGTACAGACTTCATTAAATATATTTTGTCAAAGTACCTTGAAAAGGGGGATTTTCGGTTTTTATTCACTGCAAGGCAGAGGAATCGGACATAATAATCATCACAAAATGGCGTGCAGGACATACAAGCTATGTCGAGCGTTTGTGTCGGAGGTATGTTTCAAGATAAATGCCCTATTATTATTTTTCTGGAGATTTGAATGAAAATACAGGGATCGAATACAAATGTCAAATGTTACTGACAGATTGGAATATATTTCTTTAGTGTTGCTTTTAGGCACAGTCACACTTTGTGAAATGTTTATTTAGGTAGATACAATCTATTTGCAGTGAAACTCTATGTCAGCGATGTCTATAATAATAACGCTTTAATAATGCGATATACGTCCTTGAAAGATAAAAAACCATAACCCAAGTAGTTATGATTTGAGTTTTCTATGGGATTATTATTTTTGTTTGGATTCTTTTTGACTTTTGCTTTTTTCGCTTACATTTAATTCAATTTAGCCCTCAAAGCAACACAGTTGTGTTGAACACCGATCGTGGGTTTTAAAGTGATCAAGTTTTTTTTTTTATTTACCCGGTTCAGTTTATCAGCTCTTCTAGTTTTCTGCCTAGAACGAAACGAAAGCACGTTTTTTTTATTCATTTGCATAAAACAGCAGGGGCACTGAAAGACTGTTGTAGTGCAGGAATAGTTTGGAATTTATTTCTTCTTTTTGATGGCAAAAATAACGATATCAAAGTTTACATATAAAATCATGTTTTGTTTTTTCTTCTGAATAACAATATAGTTGTTTCTAGGAAAATTTGGCTGTATTGATAAATGAATTGCCCCAGAAACCGTGATCGTTAGGAAACATCTCTGGGCTGAACATAATGTTGGCGGATAATTTATTCTTTAATGTATCGAGTAAATACAATAGAGGGTTCGAAATGGTGAGAAACAATTTTCTCAATTTTAACGTCTTCCACCTTTTTGTCATCCAATTGAATACCATTATCTTTTTTTTTTCTTAAGTAGGTTATTGCTTTTTTAACAAATGTATATTGTCGCCATATTGTTTCTATAGTTTTTTTGGAAAGTTTGACATTGTTTTATAGAACTACTTAAGGAGGCACGAAGTCTCGATTTGACACGTCGTACTGTACTCAACTGAAATAGGTAGAATTTGGCTATACTTCTTATGCGATGAACATGCAAGATAAAACACCTGTTTAAAAACAGTGAGGGGTATTTGACGCTAATATTCATTGTAAACAAGATTTTAGACATGTTAGAATATCAGTTGATACATACGGGTGACACTTCAAACTCAATTGATTATTTTAATCAAGCTAGAGAGAATAAATAAGTGATTAAGAAGGAATTTTTTTCTTACTGCGATCATAGCGCGCGTACTATTGATTTATATTATAAGTAATATTTTACACAATGTTCGAAACTACAGAGAAGCTATCCAGCTCTATCCAGTAAGCGGCTCATATTTGATCGCTGATTGTCTTAGACGGCACTGTTACTTTAACGCATTGAGGTAATTGGCCTAATTGGCTTATTGGTCAGGAAGATTGAAATAAAGCAATAAACTTATTGGTTAACAAATAAGCATATTGTCGAGGAAAAGCGTGTCAAAAGAGTGGTGACTTTTTGGGGCTGCCTGTGGTTTTTGAACATTAGCAAACCGCTCATACTCATAAACCCTTTACCAAAGCCAAACCCTAAAAGCCATTGATGAATTTTATACGCACCCTGTGGTATATAGACATATCTCAATATTGCAAGTGATTATTTTATGGTTACCAAGACCCTGTCCCCATGTATCCGTTTTCGTTTGAAAATGCAACCTTTTTGTTCCGTTTTCAAAGATCCCCGTCCACACGAAGCGTTTTCATTTTTTGATGCGACCCGTCCCCACGAAACGCAGAAACGATACGAAAACGATAACAAGTTCTACAGCGCATGCGTACTCGCGCGCCACCTGTACTGGACCTGAGTTATCACGTGATCGTTTTCGAAAGGTTCCGTTTTTGTCCGTCCCCACGTCACCGAAGGGGTATCGTTTTCAAATTGTTACAATCTGGAGATCGTTTTCAAATTGTTCCTTTTCCGATCATAGTTTTCGCGTTTCCCTGTGGACGATACCCGTATCCGTAACAAAAAGGTTGGGGACGGAGTCCAAGTAAACAAGTAAGCCAATCAGAGATCAAAGAATGAAGTCCTGTTGCATACATGATCACAAAGGCCTATTACTTACAATGACGTATGCGCACGCGCACTACCATTGTTTGATTGAACATTCTTCTTTTGCCTGAAACTAACGACGCATTATACATTTTTTAATGTATAATTCGTTCAAAATGAAGTGCGAAGCCAACAAAAAATATGTCGTTCCTATATTTGTGGGAACAAAACTTCCTTTCTTTTTCGGTAAAATTATGTCAATGTGATGGATTTCGGTTTTGATCTCCTACAAACATTCAAAACCGGAAGAAAGGGATCTGGAAGGCAAGATGAATGCTCAGATCCATAGGATGGTGAGTTGTTTTCCTTTTCTATTTTTTTCGATTTTAATACGGAGTGGCAGAGAGCTGGGTGTAGACCACACCGACAGCGCTGAAAATGTATGCGCATACGCATACTCTGACAAACCTAGCTTTATCGAAGTGTACGGATCGGTCCTGTAAAGCTAGATCATTGATATTGAGGTTGATCGGAAAGAAATCGCACAGAAACTCTCTTTTTTGATCAAACGTTTTGGAGAGAATTCATTAGATCTTCTAATAATATATCTTCTTATATATCGATAATTTCCATGAATTGTAAAAAAAAAAGATCCAGTATGTCCATCTATAGTAAAAGATAAAGTACCTTTGTTTACAAACTCGAAGACCCTCTAAAGGGAGGATTGTTTTTATTAAAATGAAAATATATCATTAACAATACTTAGACACAAAACATGAATTCCTTAAATAGCTCTATTGACTAAAGTTTACAAAAGATGGTAATTTCCTGGGTTTTATTAAAACAAGAGAGTCACAAAGTCATATAAGTTATAAAAAAAGCCCGATTGTCTAAAATGATGGTTTAACCGCGCGGTACTGGAACTAGCGCTTTTCGGCATTGTCAACCATACCACCCTATGGCTACCGTATTCCTATAGGGCCTAACGTGTGGGAATCCTGAGATAACCAATGAACAGTTAGTGTCAAGACGTCTTCAAGATGAGGACAGAAGAAAGAGCGGAGGGTAATCACAACAACTTAACCTTATTCTAGGACATTCTAGAGTTGAATATGCTAATGCCTCCCCTAAAAAGGAGTTTGGAAAAGGACTGTTTGTGAAACAAAGCTGTTTGGTGTGGTTTACTCCCATAGTTCTTTTCGGTCTGGACTGTCATCTCCGCCCCGTGTACCTACCCCAGGCGTTAAGATTGAAGCTAACTCGAAGTAGTTCCGGTTTAAAAATTCAATTTTTATACGAATTCAGATTATCTATGGTCTATTATGTTCTCAATGTTGATTTCCACTTTTGTGATCATTCCGATTTTGGAAAGAAAACGGATTTGTTTGATGTCGCTCATCTGGGGGTCTATGGCAGACTGGCAGGTGCCAATAAATGGGCTCCGCGAATATATGCATTGACAAATTAAATATCTTGAATACTTCAGTGCTGTTAATTATTAACGCGTTCACTCAGTACGCTCCCTGCCACACTAAGTTTATGATACTACAAACTCTATATTCAAAATTTTCAAAGACTCGTACAGTTGTTTAGATTAAGGCATTTTGGAGCTGCATGGAATACTGTAAGTTGTAGTAAGTTTTTGTGTAAGTTTTAATATTTGTTTTACTTTATTTAGAGTAGGATTATATTACGTTTCGTGAACATATTATATAGTAAATATAAGGTTAGAAATTCAAGATAATGGCTTTGATACGTGCTTGACCTGGATTCTGATAGCGAAAACGTATTATATTTCAGTAAACGAAATGAGAACGGTAGATACGAAACGAGTTCAGTTGATAATTTTTTACGTCATTTTACGACACGATAGTTGGTAGTTTACAAAAGTTCTGCATTTCAATAGTTGTAAAAATTTTCTTCTCTCTTTTTTAATCTAGCCTACCTTTTTAGCATAGTGCAAAATGTTATTTGAATGCTACGGAAAACGAACAACGAACATTTTTTGGATTGTGGAAACCTTTTTTGAAATCATTTCTGATAATTACCATACAGTCAACCTTCTTTTTAACGGGTAGTCTTTCAAACTAAAAACAAAACAACATATAGTTATTATAATATTGCCTTTCTAACATTCCTCTCACTGTTTCTTATTTATTTTTTCTTTACTTATGAAACAAGATATACAGCATAAGGAGATCCTTTTTACCCACGAAAAAAGTGTTGCTTTTTTTGTTTGTCGATGCGTAATTTAAGAAAAAAGTTTTGTTTCACAAACTTTGCCGTGATAAGGATGTTGTTGCCTAGTATTTGTTTTCGGAAGTTTTAAGCCGGTTATACTTTTGAAATTATGTTTTGAAATAAAAACAAAGACAGCGTCATGTTTGATCTTTAAGTAGGTTTTTACCAGGAGCTGTCAGAGGTGATTATTTATGTAAACCTCAAAGGAGAAATGCAGTAACAAACCTTGTTTACATAGAAGCCGCTTTTAGTGTCACACACGCCTTACCCCTAGCTATATCAAACCCAACTATAATTTATTTTTCTTATGCAAATTTAAGAATCCAAAGGGACTATTTATATTTTTTTAATGATTAGTGCTTATTGAGAAATGCCCTCTGTTGCGTCTTTTTGTTTTGAATTTTTTTTCCTATACAATTAACTTCAAAATAAATAATTTGAAATATGGCAAGTAGTTTATTTGATACCAAGAATTAAGGCAGGCGTTCGAAAGATCTGATTGAAATATTCAAAAATAGTCCCTGAAGATTAAGAGAGATCCGTTTTCAAGGTTTCCAGGGCCGCATCCAATAAATGACCAGCTTTCTTGATTAATAATTAGCATAAAAAAGTTCTCCTTCCATATTGGCGGTGTTCTGCCTCAGACATAATGCGAATTTGCCCCGTTCAAAATGTGAATTTGACTTGGTCATAATGTAAATTTGCCTCAGACATAATGCGAATTTGCCTCGGTCATAATGCGAATTTGCCTTGGTCATAATGCGAATTTGCCCCGTTCAAAATGTGAATTTGACTTGGTCATAATATGAATTTGCCTTGGTCATAATGTGAATTTGCCCCGTTCAAAATGTGAATTTGCCTTGGTCATAATGTGAATTTGCCCCGTTCAAAATGTGAATTTGCCTTGGTCATAATGCGAATTTGCCTCGATCATAATGCGAATTTGCCTCGGTCATAATGCGAATTTGCCTTGGTCATAATGTGAATTTGCCTTGGTCATAATGCGAATTTGCCTTGGTCATAATGCGAATTTGCCCCGTTCAAAATGTGAATTTGACTTGGTCATAATGCGAATTTGCCTCGGTCATAATGCGAATTTGCCTCAGACATAATGCGAATTTGCCTCGGTCATAATGCGAATTTGCCCCGTTCAAAATGTGAATTTGACTTGGTCATAATGCGAATTTGCCTTGGTCATAATGTGAATTTGCCTTGGTCATAATGCGAATTTGCCTCAGACATAATTAGAATTTGCCCCGTTCAAAATGTGAATTTGCCTTGGTCATAATGCGAATTTGCCTCGGTCATAATGCGAATTTGCCTCAGACATAATGCGAATTTGCCTCGGTCATAATGCGAATTTGCCTCGGTCATAATGCGAATTTGCCTCGGTCATAATTCGAATTTGCCTCGGTCATAATGCGAATTTGCCTTGGTCATAATGCGAATTTGCCTCGGTCATAATGCGAATTTGCCTCAGACATAATGCGAATTTGCCTTGGTCATAATTCGAATTTGCCCCGTTCAAAATGTTAATTTGCCTCGGTCATAATGCGAATTTGCCTCAGTCATAATGCGAATTTGCCTCGGTCATAATGCGAATTTGCCTCAGTCATAATGCGAATTTGCCTCGGTCATAATGCGAATTTGCCTCGGTCATAATTCGAATTTGCCTAGGTCATAATGCGAATTTGCCTTGGTCATAATGCGGATTTGCCTCGGTCATAATGCGAATTTGCCTCAGACATAATGCGAATTTGCCTTGGTCATAATGCGAATTTGCCTCGGTCATAATGCGAATTTGCCTCGGTCATAATGCGAATTTGCCTCAGTCCTAAATTAAGTTTGCCTCGGTCATAATGTGAATTTACCTCGGTCATAATGCGAATTTGCCTTGGTCATAATGTGAATTTGCCTCGGTCATAATGTGAATTTGCCTCGGTCATAATGTGAATTTGCCTCGGTCATAATGTGGATTTGCCTCGGTCATAATGTGGATTTGTCTCGGTCATAATGCGAATTTGCCTCGGTCATAATGTGAATTTGCCTCGGTCATAATGTGAATTTGCCTCGGTCATAATGTGAATTTACCTCGGTCATAATGTGAATTTGCCTCGGTCATAATGTGAATTTGCCTCGGTCATAATGTGGATTTGTCTCGGTCATAATGCGAATTTGCCTCGGTCATAATGTGAATTTGCCTCGGTCATAATGTGAATTTGCCTCGGTCATAATGTGAATTTACCTCGGTCATAATGTGAATTTGCCTCGGTCATAATGTGAATTTGCCTCGGTCATAATGTGAATTTGCCTTGGTCATAAAGTGAAATTGCCTCGGTCATAATGTGAATTTGCCTTGGTCATAAAGTGAAATTGCCTCGGTCATAATGTGAATTTGCCTTGGTCATAAAGTGAAATTTCCTTGGTCATAATGTAATGTGATTCCTTTGCAATAAGGCTAATTTTACTCGGTCATAATGTAATTTTGATTTTATCATAATGTGATTTTGCCTTGGTCATAGCCTGCTTGCAGGCGGTACTCGGTATTATAATTGCGGAAAACCCACTCCAACCCACCCTTAGGTGATCGGGCGCCATCTTGAATATTAAGCCACGTGGTTCGTCTGTTTTTCATCGAAAGGAGCAGGTATTCCGCAATATAACACCGAGACCGCTTGCAAGCAGGCCACCTTGGTCATAGTCATACATGGCTACAGCTCTTATCTCACTGTACTAAAATAAAAAGGACAATCCCAGCGGCTTACTCTTAATATTAATGTTACTAGGTTATGTCCTTGAATCCAACATCAACGTCACGGACACAAGCGAAGATCCACCCATGGACGATCCGCCACGATTCTTTGTTCAAGGCTATCTGGGATTGGCTAATCCTCATTCTCGTCATGTACACTGCCATAGAGATCCCCTACACTGTAGTCTTTTCTCTGCCGTACCAAGTTATCAAGGAGAACACGCCCATTTGGTTCCTATCAGATGTCACTCCTCTCCACGTGTGCAACCTCTGGGTAGACCTCATGTTCATTGTGGATATATTTATAAACTTTCGTTCGACTTACGTCGCTCAAGATAGCGATGAGATCATTAGTAATCCCAAGAACATTGGTCTGCATTATCTCAAGACGTGGTTCGTGGTCGACTTCTTCGCTGCTATTCCATTTGAGTTTATGATCAACCCGACTAAAGAAGGGGTAAGAAAAAATAGCTCTTTGCGTTTGTTTGTTATACAATAATAACTAACAGTAACTAGCTAAAACACTTCTGTATTTTACATTGCGACGCGCGCTAGCGTGGCCACCTTGACAGTTTTGTGAAGTTAACCAATAAGGAAACGAGAAACATGCTATCTGATACAACCCGCGCTACCGTGGCCACCTTCATATTTTTGTGAAGTTAACCAACGAAAACTAATGGCGATGCAAGAAATGTGGTTTCTAATTTACATGTACTTCATAGGCCAACAAACAAGGCAAAGAAATGCTTTAGTGAAAATCTTCCTTTTTATCACTGCTGTCATAGTGGTCTCATAGTAGTCTCCCTCTACTAGCTATGCTTCGGTGAAAACACCTTTAAGTGAGTTATAGGTTTCTGCCTCAAAACTGTGTTTCTAGCATGCTAGTTGGCAAATTTTCTCAGTTTGTCAGCCACAGTAGCCCGCATTGCACTTTATTGTATGATATGGCCATAGCAAAATGATAAAAACTGATATCGTCACTGCAACCGATGTTGGTATCATATTTACCAACATATGTGGTGCTTACAAGTTTTAACCAATGAGCTTTCAGTATTTTCGCGGGCATCTGAAATATTTCATATATTTGAAAGATTATCTATATATCTAACAGAACATCACCTGGCCGTTTTCGGATACGATCCTATCTTCGAGTGCGGGCGAGCGCAGCGCAGCTGAACAACATCATGAACACATCATTAACAAGTGATATTTCCTTTTTCCAGGCTGCCACCCTTATGGGATTGTTTAAAACTGCGCGGTTACTACGTCTTGTCCGCGTCGCGAGAAAGCTTGATCGATACTCAGAGTACGGTCTTGCTGTGGTCGTCCTTCTCACGTGCTTATTCATGCTTCTCGCTCATTGGCTGGCTTGTATATGGCATGCTATTGGTCACCACGAGATTCATAACACCAATGGCTGGATATGGCTTCTTGCAATGGAAGGCAAAAATGCGTTAAAATACAATGCTTCGGACCATTCCACGTGGCCAAATGTCAACTCGCGTTACGTTACATCCCTGTACTTCACATTAACAAGTCTCACGACTGTTGGGTTTGGAAACGTCTCGCCCAACACAAACGCCGAGAAGGCTTTCTCAGTGTGCGTCATGCTTGTAGGAGGTAAGATGCTTTGACATGTTTACCGTTGCTGTTCCCAAGGCGGTGAACATAAGCTTGTGGCGTTAATGTGAGGAAAACCAGTTGATCGGTTGGTTCAGTACGTTTCTGGCAGAATGATTTGCTAACTTGTCCAAACTGTCAAGGTGGCCACGGTAGCTTGCGCCGAAAACTGTTACTACACATCCTTAAATTACCTCACCTTAACCCTTTTTTACGTTATCTCACTTGTTCTGCTTTTTCCTTCTTAAAGTTAAGACCCGAACTCTGCATTACTCTGTCATCTACTCTCTGAAGAATGTTGCTTGACATCGACTAATCACTTTCCATAGCCCTGTTCTACGCTGCCATATTTGGTAACATGACCGCCATTATTCAGAGGCTGTACTCACGAACCTCGAGGTTCCATAGGGACCTGCGGGTCATCGAGGAATTCTCCAAGTTCAACAAGGTTCCTCCTTCCTTACGGGACGATCTCGAGGAGTTCTTCAGACATGAATGGATCTACACTAAAGGAGTTGACGTCGATCATGTGAGTGTTATTTATTTATTTATTTATTCATTCATTCATTCATCCATCCATCCATTCATTCATTCATTCATTCATTCATTCACAGATTCATCGTGGTTCCCTTTCGTAACATTTTTTCAACTTCACCCCTTTTCAATCAGGAACATCATTAAATCATAGCGAATATATCTATAGGAAGATTTTTAAGCAGATATTGGATGGTGAAAACTAAATAAACCCAACTTAAAAATTGGCGATGATATTTAAAGTTAAAGAGCAAAATGTTACAAAAAGGAACACCCTTTAGGTTTCAGCCAACAAAAATACAGAAAAACCGAAATCACGCTGTATCATCGGGATATATCATCTATCTGGACTTTAGCATACCCCTCCTAGCTTCCTAACCTGCTTTGATTTGCGTAGAATTTTCGAGGCTTCAAGACCGTGCTCAGATCAATGGACTTTATGGGGACCCGTGCCAATCATAAGATTCAAATTTAACGCACTTAAAGTCACCTCACAAAAAAGCGTAAAATCGATCGAGTTCTTCCGCTTGAGGCCCCTCAACTCGTTGTACGCATAGAAGGATAGTTAAGGAAGATTCTCTCAAAACTTGGTTACATTTCACCTAAATATAAATGATTTATAAAGAAAACTCGAGCGAAATTGGCCTCAGAGGCGAATCCAAAAATACTCAAATTTTGGCACTTTCTATCCGGCCCGAGAGATTTGAAATAAATACCCAATGAAGCGGTGGATCTTTTTGCTTATGCATGTATAAAAGAGATCAAATATTGGTGGGGAACATATCCAAGAAGTAAAGCAAGAACGTAGAAGAAATTGCTTTTTTGATTTTTTTCCTTGACCCGCTGAAAATGCTTAAATGTTACAAAAAGGAACATTTTGGGGTGCTATAACTAGTGCAGGATAAAAAAGTATTTTATTTAAAAAGATTTTTATTTCTATGCAATTCTAGGTTTGATAATGTTTTATAGGTCTGTTTATAGCAAAGAAATATATATGTGAGATCACAATAATATTTTATTGAAATATATGTCAGGTTACGAAAAGGAACGACCGCAAAAATCATGTCTCTTTTAGTGTAACAATTATCAGAAAAATTAGGTTTATTTATGTTTAAAATCATGGTGAAACAACTAAAAACTGAAGCAGGGATAGACAACCATTCGATTCAGAGAGTACTTGTTAGTATTTTCATTTTCTGTGTTTCAGTTTTTTGGTCAAATCTCCAAGGATAATAGGCACATTTTGAATTCCCCGCTATATTGTTTCGATATTTGCAGCTTCTTTGCAGCCTCTTGAAAGACGTATAACACAAGCAAGCCTAACAAGAATCATCAGATGCTATTCGTATTTGCTTTTCCTGAGTTTAATAGCTCTTTGAATTAAAATGACTGAGATATGACGATTCTTGGAGACTGGGTAAAATGCATCATTCGTGTGCTGTATCAGAATAAGGTTTTCGCTATTTCCTTGACTTTTGCAATTTTTAGCAGCCTCTAGGAAAGCGGATAACTCAAACTGGCCTTAAATCATAATCTACTATTCGTCTTTCCTCAAACTACACATGGATTGAGAGTGCTCAGAGATGGGTGTACTCATAGAAACATACTACAGCTTTACAGGGCAGCTTTATTAATAATGTCGCTTGCTGTTGCTGCTCATAACGTCTCTGTGTATACATTTAAGTATAATAACGTCTCTGTGTATACATTTAAGTATAATAACGTCTCTGTGTATACATTTAAGTATAATAACGTCTCTGTGTATACATTCAAGTATAACAACGCCTCTTTATATACATTTAAGTATAATAATGTCTCTGTGTTCCGTATGAACAAACAAGTCATTAACAACAATTTTAGTGAATCCTTCGAATCCTCTTGCGCAAACATTTTTAACAACTGAACTTACTACAAACGCGAAAATGGCTGAAAACGGCTGAAAATGCCTGGAGTGGTCATTAGATTGTTTCTACTACTTTGACTTCTTAGCTTTGTTGCGCTCTGCACGCACCTTGTCAGCAAGTTGTTGTGGAGTAAACGCAGACAACTCTTTCTTGGCCTCGTCATCTCTCATGACTCGTTCCATCAAGGCTTTTCTCTCGATCCTGTCATTGTTGTGTAGGAGATCATGAAACAGTCGCAGACAGAGATTAGACTGCGAATCTGTAAATACTTGAGACCCCTTACTCTTGAGGCATGATTCTTCAGCATCTTCCCGACCCAACATTCTTTCCATCTTCTCTTGTTGGGTCATTTTCTCTGTGGGGAGGCAAGGGCTCGCTTGTGTATTTTCTTTCTTCATCAATCTCCTTACTTTATCGTAAACCTTCAAGGCGTCGATATGCGCCAGAAGGGGGGTGCTTGGGTATTTCTTGCTTCACGGCATCTAACCGAAGCTTGCATTCTTCAATGGCACCCTTAAATACCATTTGGATAGCCTCCTCTTCTTTCTCTGTCCAGTGGTGACGACCAGACTTTTCTGCTTCCCCATTCTTCACAGACAGGGCTTCACTTGCTTCTACATGTGATGCCCCTTCCGCATACATGATATTTCTGAGAAAAGAAGGGTTTTGCAGCCGACTTAGACTTCTGCTTAACGAGAATTTTTCGGCGGTCTTTTGATTGTGTCCCATGAGGTCGGCTAGGTCCTTCCTCAGATGTTGGTGCTCTTCGTGGACCACGGAAACAGCTGCTTTACGGAATGAAGCTGCATTTACTCTAATATTCTCGACAGCCTTTTGCCACAAGGAATTAAGTTGAGCAGATATCATAAATGATGTCATCTCACTCGCTGTGAAGCTGATGAAAACCTTCTCATCGGGATCTGTTCCTGCTCCGCTGACCTTGTTTCTCATGTATTTTACATACGCCTTTAGCCAGGTGAAGACTGTGGGACTTAGCACTACATGGGCTGGGCCTGCCGAGGCAGATGTCTTGCGCTTCAAAATGGTGACAATCATTTCATCGCCGTCTTTCGTGGCTCTATCTAGATCCCGCAAAGTCATATTTGCGATCGGGCCAGCTCTACATGCATTCTCGATGCATAGGCGAGTGATGAGATGGTCTCTGATAGTACAAAAGTCTGTCTGACCCGGGGACCCTTCCTTTTCCATGTATCTTCCCAGTGTCGAGATTGCCGCTCTTACTGAAGCCGACTTTGAAAACTTCTGGACGTCCTCCGGGGTTATGAGTTTCTCTAGGTCTTCTTGATGCTTCTCCCATCTTCTTTCTTTGAACGGCTTCTTAAAAGAAGCCGACCACTCTTGGACTTGCACTCTGACCTTCGTCACATGCTCTTCTGTTAGCTTTAGGTCTTCTAACTTTTCCACAACAAGGAAACGGATAAATCTTGATAATGAACCTAAATATGCCTTGCAGGTCCCTGGCTTCCTATTACGTTCCAATTTCTGTAACCATTTGTCTCGAAGATGCTTCTTATTCAGGATGCTGTCGATGCGCAGCTCATCTGGATCTACATCCTTGATGATTGCGTGAACCTGAGCAACATATTGCTTAGCGGTACGCAACTCTCTTCTACCTCCATCGATACCTTGAAGCCATTGTAAAAATGCGTCCAATATCTTATCTGTGTCATCGTTTCTGCCTTCATCATCTTTCATCAGCGTTTCTGCCTTCATCATCAATTCATCTTCTTCATCCGTAACATCGATATCATTATCCTCATCATCATTACCACAACCTTCATTATCTTCGTCTTCATCCTCATCTTCTCCATCTGGCTCGTAGTCTTTGTCTTCTATCTCCTCTGCTGGGCTCGACGTTGATAAGTCATCCTTTTCCTTGCTATTGTCTACTGCAGTTGCTTTCCATAGTGTCGGTGAAGATTATTCTCCTGCCAATCCCCCAGTTGTTCTCTTCTTGATAACCTTTGGAGTGTCGTTGTGAATATCGGCTAGCGCGCGCTTAGGAAAGATGCTCCTCTTCTTTCCAATCGGCGACGAAGGGATAACTTCATCACTATCGTCATCACTTGAGCTGTATTTGTGTTGATCTACTTGACCTCCTCTCATTATAGCTTTGGCTTTTTCGGATTTTCTATGGATTTCCTGGAGGCACATTTCTTCTTCATTAGATGACATTGTACTGGATTGACTGCTCTTGCTCTGGCTTTGGCTCTGGCTCTGGCTCTGGCTCTGGCTCTGGCTCTGGCTCTGGCTCTGGCTCTGGCTCTGGCTCTGGCTCTGGCTCTGGCTCTGGCTCTGGCTCTGGCTCTGGCTCTGGCTCTGGCTCTGGCTCTGGCTCTGGCTCTGGCTCTGGCCTTGGACCTTGCCCTTGCCCTTGCCCTTGCCCTTGCCCTTGCCCTTGCCCTTGCCCTTGCCCTTGCCCTTGCTTTGGCTCTGGCTCTGGGGATCGGGCTCTTGCTCGGGCTCGGACTCGGTGTCAGAGGAGATCTCTACTACACACTCTTCCTGGAAATCTTCGCCTATCTCTTCCCATCGCGATTCTTTCAATAGCTGTTTGTATCTCTCGTCGTGTCGACTTAACTTATGTTTTGCATTCAGGTGGTTGTGCAACCTTCGCACGATCAGGTTGAACCCTGGGAACGAACAAACCCGACGTTTGTAGGTCCGCTTGGCTCTTTGCTCTGGGACAGCCTCTGACTTCGTTTTTTTTTGCCCTAAGGTCGAACACAGACAGTGCCTCTAATGCCTTTTCGCGGCTCCATTTGTGCACTGTTATCAAATGGCGAGGGAGGTGAATCACCTCTTTCTGACAGGCAGGCACTGGACAGCGATGTTTCTGTCTTTTATATGATTTCTCCATTTTGACTGGGTCACAGCTAGCCATCTTATGATAGAAACAGAGCATAGTAATCATAACCTGCGCAACACGCGTCCCTTTTTAGGGCCTAAATCGCCCTATTGCCCCTCACAAGTGTTAATGGATATTCAAGGGAGCTAAGGGGGGCTCCCATACAAATATCCAGAGCATTTCATCCGCATGGTGTTGGGGCACCATAAAGAAAGCAAACGCGGAAATTACCTCTAAACGTCGTGTGGACTTCAAAATGAGGGGAAGACGTTATCGATTGAGCCTTGCATACTCCTCTCAATGTGGGATGTAAACCTTAATATTTTAGTGTTTAAAACGCTCATGAATCGACAAAAATGTGTATCGATGTATATCATTAAATAAAAACAAATTCAGGGAATGAAATAGAAGCAAGGATGTCACTGGCTGCGTATTATTGATGATATAAATGATGGAGCACCGACATTATCAATCTTATTCTACAACTTATTGTTACACTAAAATGTACTCATACAATGTAGGAGATAAGAATAAAACGTTTTATTTGTCGTTTAAATAGGGTTTGGATATTTACTGTAGAATTCAGTTTCTGAATTAAGCCCTATTTTCTAAGGTTACCAAAAGGAACACCCAAAGTTACGAAAGGGAACATGTGCTCCTTTTTGTAACTTGGCTTAGGTTACAAAAAGGATCACAAATGTTACAAAAGGGAGCACATGGTTACAAAAAGGAACATATGCTCCTTTTTGTAACTTGGCCTATGTTACAAAAAGGAGCACTGTTCCCTTTCGTAACCAAACCTTGGTTACAAAAAGGAACAAAGTTACAAAAAGGAACACGACTCGGTTACAAAAAGGCCCATGAATCTATTCATTCATTCATTCATTCATTCATTCATTCATTCATTCATTCATTCATTCATTCATTCATTCATTCATTCATTCATTCATTTATTTATTTATTTATTTATTTATTTATTTATTTATTTATTTATTTATTTATTTATTTATTTATTTTTTATTTATTTATTTATTTTTATTTTTTTATTTATTTTTTTATGTATTATTTTTTTTAATAACTTCGCCGGCTACACACAAATACACAATAAACACATCAATATAGATAAGATAAAGACAAGATAAGATGGGACAAGACAAGCGGCAGGGACACCACAACAGCCTTGAAATAGCGAATTACTGTGTTTCTCTTCACCTCTACTAGAACCACTCGTTATTAAGAATACATCTTAAGTACGAACAATTCGTTCGAACAATTGCGTCACAAAAGGAAGATTTATTCATTTTCTAAATGTTTCAACCTACATAGTGTCTTCGATATAGCTAGCAGCTCCGATAAAACTAAGTATCAGAGCCGTAGCAGGCCACGTTAGATTTTGGGGTGGGGGGGTGGGGCACAATACAGAAACATTAAGAAAATATTGGGGGGGGGCACAATACAGAAACATTAAGAAAATATATGGGGGCACAGCCACACCCCTGCTGGTCAGTTTCTTATATTTTTTTAAATATTTGGGAGGCACGTGTCCCCAGTTCCCCACCCCCAGCGTATGCGTTGAATTTATTCGTACTGCCATGAACTAATCATAAAATGTTATATCGCGACAGAACCTGCTCTGTCGCGACACTTAGTTGAATCATGTATCGACGACATTAATAGATGGATGACAGCCAATAAGCTTCTTCTAAACGGTGATAAGACGGAACTTCTCGTACTTCATGCTCGTCATAGCCCTAAACCTAATCTGAGTTTCATCAATGTTGGGTCTGATGTTGTTGAGATATCTGATTCCGCAAAAAAACATTGGAACATGGTTCGACAGTGAAATGTCAATGGACAAACAAGTAAAAAACATATGCAAATCTCATTTAAACACTGCGAGATACTTCTCCATGCATTTGTCACGTCTAGGCTGGACTATTGTAACTCGCTTCTTTCAGGCCTGAAACAAGAACATGTCCGTAAACTCCAATCTGTCCAAAACTCTGCAGCACGCATTCTCACTGGTGTACGTAAATTTGACCATATAACCCCTATCTTACAGGAGCTCCATTGGCTGCCTATTCCCGAAAGAATAATTTTCAAAATACTACTTTTAACTTTCAAATCTTTAAATGGCCTAGCTCCTTCCTATTTAAATGAATTGCTTACACCTTATGTTCCACGAAGAAGTCTGCGCTCTGAAAAGAAAGGCTTACTGGTAGAGCCTATGTGCAATCTTAAAACTTATGGCTATAAATCATTTTCACACACTGCGCCTAGGCTCTGGAATTCCTTACCTCTGAACATAAGAAATTGCGACAGTTTAAATGAATTCAAGACAATGGTTAAAACCCATCTTTTCAGAAGTGCTTTTTAACATGTTTTAAAGAACCTATCATTTCTAGCATTATATATTAATATATATATATATATTTTTTCCCCTATACTAAGTTTTCTTTCTATTGAATTGTTTGCAGTTTTTACTATATTTCTTATATCAAGTGTATTTTGAGATGCTATGAGTTAGTTAGTTAGTCTAGGCTAGCTAGTTAGTTAGTTAGTCAGTCAGTCAGTCAGTCAGTCAGTCAGTCAGTCAGTCAGTCAGTCAGTCAGTCAGTCAGTCAGTCAGTCGGTCGGTCGGTCGGTCGGTCGGTCGGTCGGTCGGTCAGTCAGTCAGTCAGTCTGTCAGTCAGTTAGTTAGTTAGTTTGCTAATTAGTTAGTCAGTTAGTTAGTTTAGTCTAAGTTACAAAGTTTTAAATACTTTATATAAAATATTGTTACCTTAATTTTTATATTGTAAAGCGCCACTGGATTCATAGTAGAAGTGGCGCTATAAAAATCGATTATTATTATTATTATTATTATTATTATTATTATTATTATTATTATTATTATTATTATTATTATTATTATTATTATTATTATTATTATTATTATTATTATTATTATTATTATCTCAATTGCTACAATGATTTATTGCTTCCAAAACACGCGCCTACAAATTCCCGTCCAATTGCTTGGACCTTTCCCTTTAATTTAAAACGTAAAAATATATTATGGTTTTTGCAGCTGTCTACTTTGAAAAAAAAAACGAGAGCACAAATATCGGAGAGTATTCCACAGTACTTTATTCAAGCAATCAAAAAAGCCAAAAATAAATGCCACCTCTTGTGACCTGAAATCTGAACAATAATATTAGCCTTTGCGTTAATTAGTTCTAATTGTCATCGTTTGTTATGGTTTTCTCTAGGTGCTTAAGCGCTTTCCCGAATGCCTCCAAGCCGATGTTCGCCATCACTTACACAAGAAACTGTTCAACGAATGCATGGCATTTGCTAACGCAGATGATGGCTGCTTGCGAGCTCTCTCACTCAGATTCACCATACAGCACTTTCTTCCTGGACACTTTGTAGTGAAACAGGGCGACCAGATCGACAGACTTCTCTTTCTCGTGAAAGGTTCAATCGAAGTTATTAAGGACAAGGAAACATGCTTGGTTTTAGGTAATTTTATAGACCTAAGAATTGCCTGGCACTATCCGCACTGCGTAAATTTTAGTGAGGGTTGTCTAGTGTGATGGACTCCGGTCGTCGACCATCGGATTCCCTTGGTGAACTGACTTGTAGTATGCTCAAACGATGACAAACCTCCAGAATATTGCATATAGCTACATTTAAGTATATTTTTAGTATTAATGTGACCTCTCCTCAGACCGTAATTCCGTCACTTTTTCACAATTTTCACAGGTAAAGGGGACACAATAAGCTGCGATTATAGTTCTATCAATAGCTCCTACATCCCAAAGGCTAATGCGAGCTTGCTCATCCAAACGCATTCGGAGATCCATTCGATTACTTGGAGCGACTTGCTAATCGTGCTAAAGGCGTACCCGACATTCCAAGAGGACTTCCTTGACCACTTAGAGCTGGCTTACAACCTTGGCAACATTGACGAGGTAAAATGATAGTACAATAGAGGGAGTTGGAGGGAGGGGAGGGTAGAGGTGGTGGGGCAGGTGAAGGGAGCATCCTGCCAAAGGGAAGTAGGGAGTGAGAATAGAGTGGATGCAGGGAAGGATTATGTTACCATAAGGGGAGTGTCTAGCAATAGGATAGAGGAGTGAGAATGGAATGGAGGGAGGGAAGGTTGAAGTTACCGGAGCATCGAGCCAAAGGGGATGAAGAATAGTGGTTGTGGATAGTGGAATAGAGGAAGGTCGTGGAGTTGTTGAGTGGCTGTAGCCGGGGGTGGCGAGAGCACGGATGTCGCAGCAAGCAAGGATGAGATTAAGGGCAGGTATCCCTATTAGCCATCTAAATGATATCGCTCAATAGTTATATGACATCCTTTTTTTTATCTTTCCTCACAGGAAATAGGCGAGGACGCTTTTTTGCTCGACGATCCTTCAAAACCACCAGTCAGAAGGCTTTCCAATGCTCGGCAAAACCTTAAATCGAACCCAGCGTCTGATATATCTGTGCATAAATACAGTAACACAAATGGTAGTCTACCCAATCAGTTATCTGGGTCTATAAGACACTCGGAGGATGGAACAATACCAACAAATGAATCAAATAGCGTGCCTACAACACCGTCATTAGATCTTACCCAAGAACATCATCTAAGAGATCTTTACAGAAGAATCGCGAATATCGATAAGCGAATGTCTAGTATGGAAGATCAGGTGTTTGAAAACTTTCAGAGACTTTTTGAGATGTTAGAAAGACGAGAGGGGAAAGATTGCAAGGGTGCCGACCGTGCCGCACCAAGGACCACAAACGTCTAGTAGGACATTGATCAATTCAATCTATTATATAGTTATAACTTATGAAGGGCGTCTAGCTTCGTCTAACTGCAGAGCGCGTACTTGTATCTCCGTACTAGAGAGAGTTATGTCAACAGACCAGAACACGAGTCATTTTGTTTACGAAACCGCTATCTATTCTTATTCACATTGTGAAAATGAACAAACTTTTGAAAGTTTCAATCTATTATTTAGTTATAACTCATAAAGGGCGTCTAACTTCGTCTAACTGCAGAGCGCGTTCTCGTATCTCCGTACTGGAGAGGGCAATGTCACGAGACCAAAACACGAGTCTTTTTGTTTACGAAACCGCTATCTATTCTTATTCACATTATGAAGATGAACACAATTTGGAACCGTTTACTTATCGGATCCATGTCATCTATTACCAGCACTCAAAAAGCTGACAGTTGATGCACGTATAGCTTTTTCTCACATTTTATCCAGCTTCACATTGTTCGGGTTTTTTTGACCTCTTACAATGTAGGCAACGCAAGTTGTATTTCTTCCTTTTTCATAATCGAAATGTCCATCACGTGTTGTGATACATGGTGTTGTGTGGCGCTATTCACTACAATTCACTGATATGTGATGTTTAGATACAATGAAGTGATCCATAGTTTTCTTCTCGAATTCCGAATTGTTGAGTAATTTTTGGACCAAAGAAAACTAGCGGCAAAGTCCCTTTAAAGTTAGTTTCATTATATATATATATATATATATATATATATATTTATTCATTTATTTATTTATAGAACGAAATATTTAATTAAATTATTCATGCCTTGAAAATATGATGTATATACTTGTATAGTAGCAACTATAGAAATTCGAAATGCACGTGAATATAAATAATGTTTTGTTAATATAGACTTTTTGTAATTTCAAGCTATTATTGTACGCATATTGTAAGCATGAAGCGCAACTAGACCTAATTACCTGGTTAAATAGTCGATCGCTGATAATCGACCCTAAAAAATGCCTCTATTTGTATAAGATTCAGAGGAAGAACTTACACAATGTGTGTATGGCTGTGTTGTCATTTAGATATCCTACTCTGAGCAATATTCGCAAGACCAGAAGGGGAAAGGGACTTTCCGCTGTGAAGATACAATCGATTTTTATTCCATGAAATCATTGTTGAAGTCTCCATAGCAGCCAATTCCCCGCTAGAAGAGGAAACAACCGAAGGCGACAGTGCACGAAGTCCAACCTTGAGTTGTGGGTGTGTTACCCTGGGTCCACAGGCTTGAGTTGTGAGTCGTGTTACCCTGGGCTACAGGCTTGAGTTGTGGGTCGTGTTACCCTGGGTCCACAGGCTTGAGTTGTGGGTCGTGTTACCCTGGGTCCACAGGCTTGAGTTGTGGGTCGTGTTACCCTGGGTCCACAGGCTTGAGTTGTGGGTTGTGTTACCCTGGGTCCACAGGCTTGAGTTGTGGGTTGTGTTACCCTGGGTCCACAGGCTTGAGTTGTGAGTCGTGTTACCCTGGGTCCACAGGCTTGAGTTGTGAGTCGTGTTACCCTGGGTCAACAGGCTTGAGTTGTGAGTCGTGTTACCCTGGGTCCACAGGCTTGAGTTGTGAGTCGTGTTACCCTGGGTCCACAGGCTTGAGTTGTGAGTCGTGTTACCCTGGGTCCACAGGCTTGAGTTGTGGGTCGTGTTACCCTGGGTCCACAGGCTTGAGTTGTGAGTCGTGTTACCCTGGGTCCACAGGCTTGAGTTGTGGGTTGTGTTACCCTGGGCCCACAGGCTTGAGTTCGGGTCGTGTTACCCTGTGGGTCCACAGGCTTGAGTTGTGGGTTGTGTTACCCTGGGTCCACAGGCTTGAGTTGTGAGTCGTGTTACCCTGGGTCCACAGGCTTGAGTTGTGAGTCGTGTTACCCTGGGTCCACAGGCTTGAGTTGTGGGTCGTGTTACCCTGGGTCCACAGGCTTGAGTTGTGAGTCGTGTTACCCTGGGTCCACAGGCTTGAGTTGTGGGTTGTGTTACCCTGGGCCCACAGGCTTGAGTTCGGGTCGTGTTACCCTGTGGATCCACAGGCTTGAGTTGTGGGTTGTGTTACCCTGGGTCCACAGGCTTGAGTTGTGAGTCGTGTTACCCTGGGTCCACAGGCTTGAGTTGTGGGTGTGTTACCCTGGGTCCACAGGCTTGAGTTGTGAGTCGTGTTACCCTGGGTCCACAGGCTTGAGTTGTGGGTTGTGTTACCCTGGGATCACAGGCTTGAGTTGTGGGTCGTGTTACCCTGGGTCCACAGGCTTGAGTTGTGAGTCGTGTTACCCTGGGTCCACAGGCTTGAGTTGTGGGTCGTGTTACCCTGGGTCCACAGGCTTGAGTTGTGAGTTGTGTTACCCTGGGTCCACAGGCTTGAGTTGTGAGTCGTGTTACCATGGGTCCACAGGCTTGAGTTGTGAGTCGTGTTACCCTGGGTCCACAGGCTTGAGTTGTGGGTCGTGTTACCCTAGGTCCACAGGCGTGAGTTGTGAGTCGTGTTACCCTGGGTCCACAGGCTTGAGTTGTGAGTCGTGTTACCATGGGTCCACAGGCTTGAGTTGTGAGTCGTGTTACCCTGGGTCCACAGGCTTGAGTTGTGAGTCGTGTTACCCTGGGTCCACAGGCTTGAGTTGTGGGTCGTGTTACCCTGGGTCCACAAGCTTGAGTTGTGGGTCGTGTTACCCTGTGTCCACAGGCTTGAGTTGTGGGTCGTGTTACCCTGGGTCCACAGGCTCGAGTTGTGAGTCGTGTTACCCTGGGTCCACAGGCTTGAGTTGTGAGTCGTGTTACCCTGGGTCCACAGGCTTGAGTTGTGAGTCGTGTTACCATGGGTCCACAGGCTTGAGTTGTGAGTCGTGTTACCCTGGGTCCACAGGCTTGAGTTGTGGGTCGTGTTACCCTGGGTCCACTGGCGTGAGTTGTGAGTCGTGTTACCCTGGGTCCACAGGCTTGAGTTGTGAGTCGTGTTACCATGGGTCCACAGGCTTGAGTTGTGAGTCGTGTTACCCTGGGTCCACAGGCTTGAGTTGTGAGTCGTGTTACCCTGGGTCCACAGGCGTGAGTTGTGAGTCGTGTTACCCTGGGTCAACAGGCTTGAGTTGTGGGTCGTGTTACCCTGGGTCCACAGGCTTGAGTTGTGGGTCGTGTTACCCTGGGTCTACAGGCTTGAGTTGTGAGTCGTGTTACCCTGTGGGTCCACAGGCTTGAGTTGTGAGTCGTGTTACCCTGTGGGTCAACAGGCTTGACTTGTGAGTCGTGTTACCCTGTGGGTCCACAGGCTTGAGTTGTGAGTCGTGTTACCCTGTGGGTCCACAGGCTTGAGTTGTGAGTCGTGTTACCCTGTGGGTCCACAGGCTTGAGTTGTGAGTCGTGTTACCCTGTGGGTCCACAGGCTTGAGTTGTGAGTCGTGTTACCCTGGGTCCACAGGCTTGAGTTGTGGGTCGTGTTACCCTGGGTTCACAGGCTTGAGTTGTGGGTCGTGTTACCCTGGGTCAACAGGCTTGAGTTGTGGGTCGTTTTTTTTTTAAGTCGTGGATAGCGAAGCTATTCAGGACTTTTTGCGGTTAGCGGGGTTGTGTCACTAATAATCGTCGACTCAAGCGTAACCCATAGCCAATCATAACCCTTCTAATATCACAACTCTTGGCCAATCAAAACAAACGTTTTAGGGAAAAATCCCGCGAATTATTGTAAGCGGTTTTCCAAACCATGTCAAAAACAAACATGGCGGCCATAGTTGAATTCTTTGAAGATGGTGGTGATCAGGCCCGTACCCAGGGGGGTGCAGGGGGTGTGAACGCACTTTTGGTGCTCAATAGACGTGCTATTTGTATTTTGTAGACAAAACTCAAAATCATAAGCAAGATCACTCTGGTATGTTGCCAAATTCGACAATAAAAGTCCCGTACAGACACTGCAAAAGCATAAAAAAATCCCTTTTTGTGCTTTCGGAGGTGGTTAGATTTTTATCCGAGAACTCCATCCCCCCCCTTACCCCCCCCCCCCCCCCCCCGTTATTCCTGCCTTGTTGGCAATAATAAATCGAGCCACATTCGATAAATAGCTATCTGAATGAAAGGTTTCGCTTCAAAGTCCGTTCGGCATCAGTTCAGCTTTCACGATATATCATGTGGTCAACACATGAAACGCCACTGGTAAGCCATTCCCACTTCCCCTCTGCTACTGCTGGCTGTGCACCAAATTCTTTGTTTATTTCTTGCATGCATGCTTGCTGAGTTAGCTCCCACACATTCTTGCTTTTATAATTTAAGTTTCGGAATTTATCCGCACTTCGCTACGAGTAGCATTGTTTCCAATGTCTCCATGAATAACATTTCTTGACTTAACTTTGTTTTTTAAATGTCTATAAGCAAAATCACCCAAGGAAGGCTAGAGGGCCCCTTTCCATCAATGGTATCTGGGCCGACTGGTTGTCTCCAGGGAATCAATCAGATGGGCATAGACTTACCTGAAGCAGTTATTTCAACATAACAATAGTACCATTGTTTACACTTGTCTAAAACAAAATACCCTCTGTATAAATACAGCCACATAAAGCAAAGAAATTTAGTGGTTTGGTTCATACACTACATAATGGGTTAAAAGGCACCAAAACCAAGCTTTTATCCCAAATTACCATTTAATATCCACGACTTGGCAAGGGCCTTTTGATTGTACAACACATTTTTTTCCCTTGTGCCGTTGAGTAATGATGTAGTTGTAAGCAATTTTATGGCAAAGAAAAAATCAAATACGCTCTTTACTTGTCATTCTCGGAGGCCCAGCTTTCTTTTGGGGTGACATGTCTCCCTGGAAATATCTATATCACGTGAATAACATTCATGCACGTTATATGCAGCTCTCAAGAATTCAACAATATTCTTAGCGCGCGGCCACCCTAATTATTGGTCCATTCGATATCTATTTTCTACTTTTGCAGGGCCGGTTTACGCGAAATTCCTCTATTGTGTGATATTTTTACTTTTCGTTTTCCATCCCTACACGACGAGGTTTTCGATAGTGTCTTTTTTTTCTTTTTTCTTTCTTGTTTTTTTTTATGTCTTTTATTTTTCAAAAATATAATTATGGCAAAGCCGATGGCATGGCTACAGCTTTTACGCGTATATAGAAACATGCTGATAAGTAATTTTATAGAAGCATTTAGAAGCATTTTGCCCGCATCTTTGCCGACCGAAAGAGCATCAAAACACCACATGAGGCTTTAAAATCCATGGAATGTTCGCGATATCCAGCGTGGCGTAGGAGGTAAAGTCTGCCAAAACATGCTGTGCTATAGCTCATTTGGAATTCATCTGGTGGTCAGTAACGAAAATCACCTCAAACAAACTTGCTCAAGGTAAAATCTCTAGAAAAAAAAAAACAGAATTCTTGGTAAAAAGTCAAAGCGAAATTCGAGAAAAAAAATAATCGAGAAAGCCACCTGGCCGCGAAAAATAACATCTAGCAGGAAAATCAAATCTTCTATTACTTGCCTGTCAAATATCAATGGTCGGTCCAAAAGACAAAATTCTTTCTTTTTCTAAATTTGTCTGTTTCTTTGAAGAATACAAAACCTTGTTGTGATGAATTCTGAATTTATTTCCCATTTTTGGAAACGTTATATAATGTATGTTTTGTCGAATATATAAGCTTAGAGAAGGCCTCACTCGACGGAATGGGTATATATTAAAAACTAGTCTTGCTCCTGTGTTAACTAGGACGAACATGACGTATCTTTTGCTGATATCTTCCCGACTTTTACTTCAGTTGGTTTTTAATTTCCTCTAGTCCCTAAGTCGATTGCGATAATCGGGTCACGTGTCAAATTTGCTATCGCTCGATCACAGATGTCTTCGGTGCAAGCCATTAACTCTGAATCCACTTATCAAGCGATATAAACGCGTTAAAACACTTTTAGCACGATCTTTTTGTAAAACACGGATCACGGATGCACTACTAAAAGGTTTTACAGCAATGTCGTCAAAAGGTTAGTAATGAGTTTTCTCTCTGAAAATGGACCTTCATTAAAACTGTAAAAAACATAACGCATTATTTTTTTAAACAGATCCGTGCTACCATTATGCCTTCTTTTGTTTTACTTTGATGTTTTATAGCCGTCAAAAAAGGTATAAGAAGTCACTTCACCACAGCACAATGAAGTGTGAAATCGTTTTTTAACACTTAACATCTGCTTTATAAGAGAGCGAATATTTGGTCAAAACGCCACAAATTTCGTTCTCTTTCACAATTAACTTTGGCGATTCAAAAACAAAACTTGTGATTATTGTTTCATATAAAATGAGGATCTTAAAATAAAATGCATGAATGCAATTTATTAGATTCTTTCTTCCTTCTTTAGGATTTTAAACACACTTCTCGTTTAGAATTTCCAATTTCCCATAATGCCTTTTCGCCTCTCGGATCCCACGAAAAGGCTCTTCACCGCTGGCCGCCATAACTCCGCCAAACCACGCTAGTGCCTTTTGTCATATTTTTTTTTTAATAGTTGATATATCGTTTTCATGTCAAACCAAGAAAAGCGGACATATTGCCTATTTGTCAAAAAAAGTTGAGGAAAAGTGCCAGGCTAGCTTTTATGTTTATTAAAATAATATGGTTTTGGCGATGGAAGATTTAGGTTTATATATGGCCATTCTGTCACAAGATCTATGAGATAACGTGTATGTTAGACACAACAATGAACCATCCATGAAGCCGTTTCCTCTTCATTTTCATGTTTCGTGCCTTAACCAGCGATATATTTTGGGGAATTTTAAAAGAAACGAAGATGTAAAATCCACAAAATTATCTTCCGCCATTTTTCTTATATTTTGGTGCCCCCCCCCTACTAGACGACCGCCCGACTCTCTGACGACCGGCCCCTACCCCGCCCACATTTTCCTCTAGCGCTAGAGTTATCGTTGAATTTTGAAATCTTATGTATACATATGAAGAGACCTAAACAGCTTCGGTTAACCAGACATCGCGAATAAGATCTCTAGCCTCTAGCCATAAAGACACTGCTTTCCCCCCCCCCCCCCCTCCCTACCCCTTACAGTACGCCTCTTATCTTTAGTTTCATCGTAAGCTCTGTCGTTTAATGTAATTGATGATTCCGGCCAAAGGCAAATGCATGCCAGCTTTGACGATAGACATAGCATCGTGGTTATTTTGTCTGCTTGATTATTCGATCGTTGTGGTGGTGCTGGTGGTAGGGGGAGGGGGTGGTGTCCGCACCCCTTTTTATCTTAAGTATAAGTAGAACATATTTCCCAGAAAAGCATATATGTTAATCTTGGCGCAGTGTATATTATGTGCAAATAAAAAAAAAACGCGAGTATGAAAACCTGTTACAATACAGCATAATTTCGGAGTGCAAAATAAAAACAAAAAAGGCAAGGAGATCTAACAAATAATAAAGTTTTCGGAAAATCTCTCCATTCAAAAGGTTCTTTCCTTTCTAGCCCCATTCCCATCCCTTTCATCACTCCGTTTACCCCCCCCCCCCCCTCCCCCTTCATCCCCACCCCTTTCCATTAAACTCACGTATAAAACACGTATAAAATCCTATTTTCATAAATATAAAGCCAGCAGTATAAAGGGGTTATTTTCGCTGATTGAACTGCTTGCCTTACTGACAAGGTTACAATAAAAACAATAAAAATTCACTCTCTAGATGCATTTTATTGTCAAGGCGCCACTGAAATCCATATCTTGGAAGTCTCTCCGGAATCAACACGCTATAACCGGCGCGACAAAAGTCAGAGACCGCCATTGATGCCGAATTTGATTCAATCAAGCCTTAAAAAACGCGCAAGACATGTCAAAATACTTTTATCACAAATACTATGGATTTTCCTTGACTATTTAGGATGAAAACCACGATTTTGATGAAGACAAATAGCGCGACTCCTATAAAGAAGTAGCTTTCAATCATTTTTTTCCTCAGTCAAAACAATACTGATGTCAATTAGCCAGAAACTCTTTTAATTGCGTCCTTCGACGCCCTCGGGAAAAAAAGATCTTAAATTTCTTAAATAAACCGATATGACCGCCGATAGATAAAGCGTTCAATTCTCCAGGAAAATGAGTTACGCTTTTAAAAATTGGTGGCCTAATGAATTTGGGCCAATTGGTTATTTTGTCCCACATTACTCCATATAGCCCTTGGTAAATTGAAAGCTATAGGACATGGTATAAAACAAATGAGAGCGACGAAATGATTGGAACTTTTTTCACTTAAGGTTTTAGCTGGTGGAAAATGATTTTTTTTTCTGGTAAAAAAAAAACTGAGAATCCAAAATTCAGAAAAAGTTATTCTGCTTTGATTTTTGTTGTTACTGTGCAGCTGTTCCTGACTTTGTTATTGTTTACGTGTTGTTGGTGTCTTTATTTTTGTTGTTGTTGTAGTTTGCTGTTAATGTCGGCGCTATTATTGTTGTTGTTGCTTCTGTTTTTATTCTTTCATGATTGGTGGGTTTGTAGTTGTTACTTTTGTCTTCATCATCGTAGTCTTTTTTATAACAGTAACCTTAAAAAATGTAACAGGCTGCTGTTGCTGGTAGATATGGATGATGCTGCTGATCATTCATGAAGCTATGTTGCTGTTTTGTTGTGACATACAAACGAATCGAACCCGAAGCTTTTGCGATGATAACGGTGTAGTACGTAAATCGTTAATCATGCCTAGAAACTTACAGTCTCTTACAATAAGAATATTTTTTTACAAAAACACCAAAAATTAAAAAAAAAATTAACCGCGAAAGGCGGAGCTACATAATCTGCCAACTGAATGAAACGTCCTCAAAAAAAAACTTCTTGTAGCAATTACACTATTGCTCACAGACGTAAACATCTAGACGATCCAAGAGTGCAAATATGTCATTGTGAAGTGCGATGGGCTGGGATAGGTTACAAATAGAGTGAAACGCATATATGATACAACTAACTAGACAACCGACGCGCGATCCTCTCATATACCCGGCACAGGTGCCTAGCTCAACTTTGCATAATATCATAATCACAAACGATCTAACGTTTCAGAGACCATGCGTACGAGACTTGCGAAGATGAAAGCATATATCAAATGATAGACGAAGGATTTGCTGTGGGAGAATAACATAAAAGATGCCTCGAGTTGACCGGCACAGTTTCAAGCTGAGAAATCCCTCCTACAACCCTCATTTGGGCATTCGTGGGCTGGTAAGTTAAAACACTGTGGATTTTCCTAGCAGAAAGGCTTATTATTCGCTTATTAGAAAATTTCTGTAATAATTGTAGAAGCACAAACAGCAAAATAGGGGGATTTGTAAATAAAACAAGAAAAAAATTATCCCTTAGAGAGCATGAATTATATGTATCGATCGATATGGTTTTGTAGCAACACTATTCATTGTTAGTAAATGGCTTCATCCAGTAAAAACTGCAAAAATGAAACCAACGTTTAAAAAATACCGAGCTGGTATTTTTGGATTTGAGATATCTTTGCCTCCTATGTTACTATAAATTCAATGATTTTCTAAAGCCGTAGAAAATAGAAAATCGATTTTTTTCGCTCATTCACTCACTCTCTAAATTCGTTAAAAGCACTCCAATCGCTAGTGAGTTTTTCCAAAACATCAAACTGCTCTTCTATTGAACTTCAATAAAAACAAATATAGTCTATATACACAAATCAGCTGTTGAAAGTAAATTAGAATTCATAATTCGGATTTGAAAAGTGTTTGTAATACATTTTGCAATGAAGAAGTTTTTAAGACAGCTAGTATTTGCATTTTTAAAATTTCCGGAATCTCGATCTAGGTACTCATTTGCCGGCCAATAAGCCTTTCATTTGATTTCCACTAAATAGGATAAATATTGGTTCGCAGCACTTTGCGATCAGAAATTTCTCCTATACACTGTTTTAAATTAGAAAATGTTAGCTTATGTATTCACAGTAGCTCAACTGCGTTTTTTTGTTTGAGGAAGAACTGATTGTCTTTTAATTTATTTCTTCACAGCAATTGATTTTTTTATAAATTGTATAAGAAAACAGCAAACAAATCGCAGTTTATAAGATTTTGTTCAAATATTTTTTTCTCACTTGTACTTCGGCCTTGTCTCAATAAATTCGAGCTATTAAATATGTTTGTGCTCGACCGGTGGACAGTCAAGGTGACATTATCAATGAACAGTTCCGCTGTTCATTTGATCAGAAAAAAATGGTAATAAATTTAACAGGAAAAATGTATTCTTTTTCTTTTATTATTTAAAAACTTAAGTAAAAATGTCCTTAAGAGTACAATTCTTTTTTCTAGTTTTATATATGCTTTTGTCTATTTTAATGTAATAGAACTGTTATCCGGTTCGAAAGTTTATTTTGTTCGACTCAATCTTCTAATTAACTGTTCTTTTTCTGGGTTTTACCACCCTTGACCCATGATAATTGCGAGTATTTTTTTCCTGATTAGCCAATAAGACCAAAATAAACTTCAAAGCACATTATCAACTAAAATACTGTCTTTTTTCTTTTTTTTTTTCAAACAAACGTGTTATTTTTTGTGTGAAAACCGTTCCCAGTATAGCGATCTACAATCTTTTATTCAAACTGTCCATTTTCAAAAAGTTTTTGCAGTTATTTCCTTTTATTTTATTTATTTTATTATAGAATTACTTAAATCTTGAAATGCAAGGAGGTACCTAGTACTTAAATTAACCGGGGAAGGATTTCTAGTAAAACACACAAACGGGCTTTTGCTTTCATCGCATTAATATTTCATATCAAGGTAGTGGTTGTCGGCTTTCCTGTTTTAATTTTTTAATACGTTTTGAGCCAGCCTGAATGTGTAGTTTTAGAAAATATCCATACCCCCCTCCCCCCACCCCATTGAGGGGATTGGAAATTCCGGGGTTGTGGGGGTTCAAACGCCCAGGAATCTCCAGAGGGGAGGGGAGGGAGTAAAATTCCCTTTTTTCTTAACAGTTACTGTATTTTTTTTCTTTTTTTTTTTTTTTACAGGGGTTTGGAAATTCCAGAGGGGTGGGGGGTCATACCTCCCACCCCTTCAATAGGGGAGGGTATGGATATTTTCTGGAACTACACAACAAAAAAATCATTGAAAACAAGTATATAGATGATTTCTCTAAACAATTTGCAAGATTTTATGACTAAAAGTGAAAATAAATGAAAATAGTAACTTTTCCAAAAAGGTAAGTTTGATTGCCCGACGGTGGGGACAGGTCTTGGATGGACCCGACAGTTTTCAATTTATTCAAATAACCCAGTAAATTGTCTTCCTAGTGGATTCAAAGTATTCTATATTTTTTCAGAAAGGGCAAGCGAATCTAAATTGAGCTTAGTTGTCGGTATTGGATGTTTTCCGTTTGTCTGTACACCATAAAACCGTTATCAAAGTGACACTGAATTTTATCTCCCCTACAACTGTCGGGACATGTCTTCAATGAACTAAATGCCCGACAATTTGCAATTTATTCAAATAAGCCAATAATTTGTAAACCAAGTGAGTTCAAAGTATCCTATATATGTCTAGAAATGGCAAATGATTCTAGATTGAGCTTTTCTGTCGGAATTGAATGCTTTTTCTTGCTTGTATAAACCATAAAATCGATGTCAAAGTGACACTACATTTGTTAAGAGAGGGCAAGCGAATCTAAAAAGAGTTTCGGTGTCGGTATATATAGGATGTTTACTGAATTGTACCGTTTTCCTTTTTATTTGATTCGTGTCAACAAAGCTGAATTCAGATTTTACCCTTTCACGACAAATATAAAATATTTTGAACTCACTAGGTAGACAATTTGTCGTGACGTTTTCGTAAATTCAGGACTGTAGACACGTAAAAAAAATCATGTCACTAAAATTACGATATATTTTATAGTTACACAGACAACGGAAAGCATTCAATACCGACAGCAAAGCTCAATTAAGATTCGCTTGCCCTTTCTCTACTAATATAGAATACTTTGAACTCACTAGGAAGACAATTTACTTGGTTATTTGAATAAATTGAAAACTATAGGGAATTTAGTCCATCCAAGACCTGTTCCGACTGTCATATAGCCACTGCGTAACTTCAAATGCCACACTTTTTAGAAATAACACTCGTTTCTGATCAGAGCTGGTCACTCAACAATGAAAGTTTGCATTATATCTTAAAATATGCCAATGCCTGAGTTTGATTTAAAAACTAGCTGACGGCGTTTTTAGAACTAACTCAATACCACCTTCTTTTTTATCCTCAATGTCAACCGCAAATTATCTTATTTTGTTACACATTTTGATTAATTCTCTCGAAGGCTAAGAGGAAAGCTTTTTCGTACTCTGTTTCTAAGTAGAAGATCGAACTATCAATAAAGATATCACATAAAGCGGTTTTCAGATGTGGGCTCCTTTGAGCCTGATGCTCAAAGGAGCCACACACAAAAGGTCTGGTGCGAACGCATATTGAGACTAAAGCTTACCTCGCTGGTAAAGGCGCTCTTTGGGCGGGAAACGTTTAACTCCTCGGAGTTCTCCTTTTCTACTTATATGCCCTGTAACCCGTACACTTTTCAGTTGCTAGTTGTCTCGCAAAAAAGGTCGCACGCGCCATGTCACACGTAAAGTTTTTGCTGCGACTTCAAGAAATTTGTTGGGAAAGTAGAAGCGCCATTCTACTTTTTGTGGGACTTTGAAGTGTCACATACGTGAAAAAAACCCACGTCAGACCTGCGATACGTTTTTGGCGAAACTTATTGCAAAAGAGAAAATGTACTTGTGATAGAGCCTTTATACTTGCTATTGTAAGTATAATGAGAAAGCATGAAAGCAACTATAAAGCACGTGCTTCAACCAGGATGAAAAACCAAGGCTCGTAAGTGATTGTGAAGCCAATGTCAGTTGAGTTACTCTTCACAGGTGGTGATGACGTCATTGGGCGCTCGCGCTCCTAATAAGGCTATACCTGGCAAGTGCATTATTCGCCATGACTCCATCTTCAAGGCCGTCTGGGACTGGGTAATACTCGTGTTCGTCATTTACACGGCGTTCGAGATTCCTTTTTCAGCCACATTCCTTTTACCACAGGTAAGTCTTGCTCGATCCCATTTCACCTCTCACCTCACCTCACCCAGCCTCGCCTCGCCACGCCTCGCCACACCTCACCTAAGAACGCCACACCCACTCCACGAACGTCATACCACCTCAAACCATCTTCCACTCACGTTGCAGCTCCGCCCACCTCTCTTAGCAGCACCAGCCTTGAATTGTATTCAACCAACCCCAGCTTGGCTCACGCGAGAAAGGGCCTTACCAGGCATTTTCTAGCACCAGGAACTATCCGCTAAAATGATATCATGTGGTCTAGGAACTGTCGCGTATGAAGTCCAGTAGCCGATTCGCAGCACTTGTCTCAGGCTCCCCCCTCGCCATATGCAACCTTTGTGTAGATCTCCTTTTCGTAGTGGACATTCCCATCAACTTCCGCTCAACCTACGTCAGAGAGGGCACAGACGAGCTTATTGTTAACCCCAAAAAAATCGCGCTTAACTACTTCAAGAGCTGGTTCCTGATCGACTTGCTGTCCGCGATCCCGTTTGAGTTCATGGTGGACCACCGCAAGGATGGAGTAAGTAACCAGGGAGTAAGTATGCCATTGACAGGTCTAGTTACCATGTATGCCATTGACAGGTCTATTTACCAAGTATGTCAATGATAGGTCTAGTTACCAAGTATGCCAATGATAGGTCTAGTTACCATGTATGCCAATGATAGGTCTAGTTACCATGTATGCCAATGACAGGTCTAGTTACCATGTATGCCAATGATAGGTCTAGTTACCATGTATGCCAATGACAGGTCTAGTTACCATGTATGCCAATGATAGGTCTAGTTACCATGTATGCCAATGATAGGTCTAGTTACCAAGTATGCCAATGATAGGTCTAGTTACCAAGTATGCCAATGATAGGTCTAGTTACCAAGTATGCCAATGATAGGTCTAGTTACCATGTATGCTAATGACAGGTCTAGTTACCATGTATGCCAATGATAGGTCTAGTTACCAAGTATGCCAATGATAGGTCTAGTTACCAAGTATGCCAATGATAGGTCTAGTTACCATGTATGCCAATGATAGGTCTAGTTACCAAGTATGCCAATGATAGGTCTAGTTACCAAGTATGCCAATGATAGGTCTAGTTACCATGTATGCCAATGATAGGTCTAGTTACCAAGAATGCCAATGATAGGTCTAGTTACCATGTATGCCATTGACAGGTCTAGTTACCATGTATTCCAATGATAGATCTAGTTACCATGTATGCCAATGATAGGTCTAGTTACCATGTATGCCAATGATAGGTCTAGTTACCAAGTATGCCAATGATAGGTCTAGTTACCAAGTATGCCAATGATAGGTCTAGTTACCAAGTATGCCAATGATAGGTCTAGTTACCAAGTATGTCAATGATAGGTCTAGTTACCAAGTATGCCAATGATAGGTCTAGTTACCATGTATGCCAATGATAGGTCTAGTTACCAAGAATGCCAATGATAGGTCTAGTTACCAAGTATGCCATTGATAGATCTAGTTACCATGTATGCCAATGATAGGTCTAGTTACCATGTATGTCAATGATAGGTCTAGTTACCATGTATGCCAATGATAGGTCTAGTTACCATGTATGTCAATGATAGGTCTAGTTACCATGTATGCCAATGATAGGTCTAGTTACCATGTATGTCAATGATAGATCTAGTTACCATGTATGCCAATGATAGGTCTAGTTACCATGTATGCCATTGACAGGTCTAGTTACCAAGTATGCCATTGACAGGTCTAGTTACCAAGTATGCCAATGATAGGTCTAGTTACCATGTATGCCAATGATAGGTCTAGTTACCAAGAATGCCAATGATAGGTCTAGTTACCAAGTATGCCATTGATAGATCTAGTTACCATGTATGCCAATGATAGGTCTAGTTACCATGTATGTCAATGATAGGTCTAGTTACCATGTATGCCAATGATAGGTCTAGTTACCATGTATGTCAATGATAGGTCTAGTTACCATGTATGCCAATGATAGGTCTAGTTACCATGTATGTCAATGATAGATCTAGTTACCATGTATGCCAATGATAGGTCTAGTTACCATGTATGCCATTGACAGGTCTAGTTACCAAGTATGCCATTGACAGGTCTAGTTACCAAGTATGCCAATGATAGGTCTAGTGACCATGTATGCCAATAATAAGTCTAGTTACCATGTATGCCAATGATAAGTCTAGTTACCAAGTATGCCAATGATAGGTCCAGTTACCAAGTATGCCAATGATAGGTCTAGTTACCAAGTATGCCAATGATAGGTCTAGTTACCAAGAATGCCAATGATAGGTCTAGTTACCAAGTATGCCAATGATAGGTCTAGTTACCAAGAATGCCAATGATAGATCTAGTTACCATGTATGCCAATGATAGGTCTAGTTACCATGTATGTCAATGATAAGTCTAGTTACCAAGTATGCCAATGATAGGTCTAGTTACCAAGTATGCCAATGATAGATCTAGTTACCATGTATGCCAATGATAGGTCTAGTTACCATGTATGTCAATGATAGGTCTAGTTACCATGTATGCCAATGATAGGTCTAGTTACCATGTATGCCAATGATAGGTCTAGTTACCAAGTATGCCATTGACAGGTCTAGTTACCAAGTATGCCATTGACAGGTCTAGTTACCATGTATGCCAATGATAGGTCTAGTTACCAAGTATGCCAATGATAGGTCTAGTTACCATGTATGCCAATGATAGGTCTAGTTACCAAGAATGCCAATGATAGGTCTAGTTACCATGTATGCCATTGACAGGTTTAGTTACCATGTATTCCAATGATAGATCTAGTTACCATGTATGCCAATGATAGGTCTAGTTACCAAGTATGCCAATGATAGGTCTAGTTACCAAGTATGCCAATGATAGGTCTAGTTACCAAGTATGCCAATGATAGATCTAGTTACCATGTATGCCAATGATAGGTCTAGTTACCATGTATGTCAATGATAAGTCTAGTTACCAAGTATGCCAATGATAGGTCTAGTTACCAAGTATGCCAATGATAGGTCTAGTTACCATGTATGCCATTGACAGGTCTAGTTACCATGTATGCCAATGATAGGTCTAGTTACCATGTATGCCAATGATAGGTCTAGTTACCAAGTATGCCAATGATAGATCTAGTTACCATGTATGCCAATGATAGGTCTAGTTACCATGTATGTCAATGATAAGTCTAGTTACCAAGTATGCCAATGATAGGTCTAGTTACCAAGTATGCCAATGATAGGTCTAGTTACCATGTATGCCAATGATAGATCTAGTTACCATGTATGCCAATGATAGGTCTAGTTACCATGTATGCCAATGATAGGTCTAGTTACCATGTATGCCAATGATAGGTCTAGTTACCAAGTATGCCAATGATAGGTCTAGTTACCAAATATACCAATGATAGGTTTAGTTACCACGCATGGCAAAACTATTAGCGGTTTATTTTATGCTTCCCTAGCATCTGCTTTTTTAGTACAAATTCCGATTAAGCTAACGAACGTAAACAGGTATAATTTTAGAAATCCACCGACTTCAAAGATCTGGTAACCTAGTGAACTTTTTTAGAACTATGAGGGGTATGAGGGGTGTTTAAGGTGTGATGATGATAACTATGGTTGTGGCTATGGCTGTGATGGTAACTATGGTTGTGGCTATGGTTGTGATGGTAACTATGGTTGTGGCTATGGCTGTGATGGTAACTATGGTTATGGCTATGGTTGTGATGGTAACTATGGTTGTGGCTATGGCTGTGATGGTAACCATGGTTGTGGCTATGGTTGTGATGGTAACTATGGTTATGGCTATGGCTGTGATGGTAACTATGGTTGTGGCTATGGCTGTGATGGTAACTATGGTTGTGGCTATGGTTGTGATGGTAACTATGGTTGTGGCTATGGCTGTGATGGTAACTATGGTTATGGCTATGGCTGTGATGGTAACTATGGTTATGGCTATGGCTGTGATGGTAACTATGGTTGTGGCTATGGCTGTGATGGTAACTATGGTTGTGGCTATGGCTGTGATGGTAACTATGGTTGTGGATGTGGCTGTGTCTATTGTTGGGGTTATGGAGTTGGCTATGACTGTAGGCTTAGGGTTAGGTAAGGGGTTGGGCTCTTTAAAATCAAACATAGTCCTCGTCAAACATATAATGTGATTAAATGCTCCTATACAGGCCACCACACTTATGGGGCTCCTTAAAACCGCCCGCCTTCTTAGACTCGTCCGGATTGTCCGAAAATTCGACCGGTATTCCGAGTACGGTCAAGCCGTCATCATTTTACTGACGTGCTTCTTCCTCCTCGTCGCTCATTGGTTGGCTTGTATCTGGCACGCGATTGGTCAAGCGCAGCTCGGGGACCATAACAGTTGGATCGAGAAGTTATCCCGCCACAGTCAACACGTTTCATCGGGAAATGTGACGCACACACCTGGCCTTCAGACACGGTACATCACGGCGCTCTATTTCACCATGACGAGTTTGTCTAGCGTGGGGTTTGGGAACGTGTCGCCGAATACGAACGCAGAGAAGGTTTTCTCAATCTTGGTTATGATCGTTGGAGGTACGTAAGGAGTAGAAGCATTGTCAGAACCATCTATGTAAGAGTGTGCTTTTTCAAAACCAAGTTTCTGTTGCTGTTAAAGACTGGAGTCGCCATTGGCGGATACACGGACAGGCGCGTACAGGGGGAGGGGAAAGAGTGCGCAGATATTAATACAGGGGTGACCAATATCTAATAAAATGCCGCTTATAAGATGTTTTAAGAGTAAGGGTATTTCATAGGCATGCTTCACTTTATAAATTTGACATTATCGACAATCCCATATACTTTTGTAGCCTTGATGTACGCATCCATATTTGGAAATATGACTGCGATCATCCAGCGGTTGTACTCACGAACATCACGTCACCGGCGCAACCTGCGCATCATCCAGGATTTTGTGCGCTTTTACAAGATCCCGCGGAACCTGCGGGACGACCTCGAAGAATACTTCCGGCACGAGTGGTCGTACACCAAGGGCATGGACATTGACACAGTAAGATAACCCGAGAGAGGGTAGGGGAAGTCGGTGCTGATGAACCATAGGGGAGGGCTGGGTTTATAACGGGGGAGGTGGACCGGTGATGATGGCTGCGCTTGAATAGTACTGCCAACACTAGTGGTCGCACAAGGGTATTGATATTGTCACGTAAAGGCTGGTTGCGACAGCACGATTTTGTCGTATGCGACTTGCCCGCGACACCTCTACAACTCGAGTCGTAGAGTTTAAATCAGCCTACTACTCCGCTAATATATAGAATTTAGGCACTGCCTAAAAGCGGAGCCAGCATTTAACACCTTGTTGTGTTGACTGATAGGGGTAGTTTTAGAGGGCTCTTGGTGTCTCTAGAATGTTTTATTTAATGAGATTAAAAATATGTCAAATTTTACTGCCATGTAATTATGAATTGTATTGGCCCCTCCAAATGGATCAAGCAAGTACTCATTCAATAATATTAATAAATATGCAGTATGAAAGTTAACAAAATACTAAAACTTGGTGTGAAAAAGGCTGTCAAAGTTAAAGGTGTCTTAGTTGATGAGAATGTTATTTCAAGAGTCTAATGGTCAATTTATATTTCCCTTTATAGAAGTTCCACTATGTATATTTTTTATCAAAACACCATTCTAACAAGCTTTGACCTTGTGAAGAATATATGAAGGATGTAACAGCATTCCAAAGATTTAGATGCCATACTGTAGTTCAAGGGAAGATCTAGCTTTTTGCCAAGGGGGGGGGGGGGTGGATTTGGCCAAAACACATTTTCGTCATTATTTTTCATTTATTTGAAACTAAACTCCACAAATATACCTCCTGTCATGCATTACATATTGGTGCACCCACCCGTTGTCCTGTTGGTTTTAGAAACCCTGGATCCACACATACTGGCTACTCAAAAATGAATGCAATAGAGGCAAATCCTAAATTATTACTGAAAGAGCTTAATTCCAATTTCTAATTTCAAACCAAACCATGTTAGGGTTATAGAGAAATAAATATAACAAAAAGTCAATGGGGAGAAGAAAAAAGGAGAAATGAATTACTCTATTTGAAAAAATGTGACTACTTTAAAAAAATATATAACAATAATGCAATGAAAGCTTAAATGAGCATATTCCTAATACTTTCCCGTTTCTCTTTACATATGGGTTTGATATAAAACTGTTTTCTTTACAGATTTATTATTGAAAAAGCACAAGTTTGATGTTGTCTTTATATAATTTAAGTACCTTGCTCCCAGGGGGGAGGGGGGGGGACTTTGAGAAACGTGAGTTAGAGAGACAGGGGTGCTCGACAGCATAATCAATTTTAACCCTAAGGGATAGCACTAAGGGCGTGGTAAACAACAATTCTTACCCCTAAGAGATAGCACATTGGGTGTGGCCATACGAATTTTTAACCCTGAGAGATTAAAAAAACAATGCTGGTTTTAATTTGGTGACGGATCCTATATTGTTATGTTACTGAAAAATAAAGTAGAAAGCATTAACCAATCAGTTGACTTGTGGTTTATTGTAAAATACATGTCAAGCGGGTGAGACACCCTTAAAGATAGCAGAATTGGAAAAATCCTAAAACACACCCTAAGAGATAGCAGTTGGTAAGAATTTTATACCGTAAAAGATAGCTCGAGCACCCCCGTATATCTTTCTGGAGAGTCCCCCCCCCCCCCCCCCCCGGGGTTTCTCTAATGAAAAACCCTTCTCTTGATAGGAGTTTCATTAATGTACACTTGTATCAAAGCTACATTCTGACCAGCTTGCAAAGAAGCAAATGATGGATGCAACAGCATTCCAAAGATAGAATGATATAGTTAGATACACATCAGGTGCCATATGGAAGATTAATAATTAACTTATTATGCCTGCTTTTTTTTTATAGAAACCATCGATCCACATATGCTAATGCTACTCCAAAATTAAATGCAATGGAGAACAAATTGATTGAAAATGTCTAATTTCAAACCTATTACCTATTTTAATTTATTTAGGGTGCAGAGAGGAAACAGCAAATAATATCAATAGTCAAGAGAGAGAGAGAGAGAAAAGGAAGAAATTGGACTATAGCTTTGATAAAAAAAATTATCAGTAATGCAACAACTTGGTTGAGCACTCTCCTAACATTTCCCCTTTCCTCATTATCTTTAGGTTGATAGAAAAATGTTTTCTTTACAGATTTATCATTGAGACAAAGTATCTTGCTGTAAAAAGACTATTACACTTAACGGCTGTATCAAAGTGAGAAATCCCCTATTTTATTATCTTTAAGACATTTGCCTATTCTCATGCCTTCCAGCCTTCTGCATCAATCATGGCCTTTCGGGTAGTCCTTGGTTGGTTTTACCTAAATCAAAGTGAAAAAAATATATAAGTATTTTTTTCTTTCAAAACAACATTTTCATCATGCCATTTTTGACCTTATTAACTTTCCACAACTATTTGAATAATAAATAAATTATTTGAATATTTGAATAATAAATAAATAAACACAATAGATAGTATGCAAGATGCAGACAATATAAGCTAAGCCAAAAGAATATAGGTAATAAGGGTTTGCATTTTGTGTTTTTATTTTCGATGAGCAAATTCTCTTTTAACTGTAAAGTTAAGTATGTTAATGTTGAAAAAAATGTTGCTGTATCTTTGAAAAGACTAAATACACAGAATATAAAGACAAGAAAGGTCTTCTTTAGCAATATATGACAGGATGGTATTTGTCAGCCTTTATTAAATAACTCAACGCAGTCAATAAAGTATAGAGAATAACGAAGAATATAAAATGATGTTGTTATGCTCAAATTGTTTGATTTAGACCACGAATTCTCAAAGCTAACTCTATAAACAAATGTATAAATCGAACAAGCTAAGTGACATTGATGCAGTAACTAGACTACTACGTATTTCTGTCGTTAAATTCTTACTTTCCGTGAGGAATATATGCCTGAATTTATAGAACTTGTAAGTATATACACTTTCATGGCAATTGCCAATTTAACACTTTCATGGCAATTGCCAGTGGAATGAAAACCACTTAAGTGCACGCCAAAATTATAAGCTAATCGGAATCCAAGTATATGGTATTAGCCAATCAAAACAAGGATAGATGACTTTGATATGATATCTTGACGTCGAACTGGTACGGTGTTTTAGCATGAGCGATTGGTTTTGGAAAAAAAACACAGGAAGAAACGAGCATTATAAAAGCACAATAAAAGAAAAATAACTGTGATATTCTCAATACAAACCGTCTTTCAAAACTCACCTTGGCAGTGTTTTTTGTCGCTTTCTGTTTGTCGCTTGTGTGGTTGTGTTCGCTTTTTGTTGTAAACTGTGAACTGCTAGCAAGCGTCGACACAAGTGAATTATTTTTATAGCTGAAAACATACATCAATCCAAGGCCCTTTCTTCTTAGGATCTCCTTATAGATCTCCATAGTTATATAGACGTGAAGGAATATTATTAGAATGGTAGTGTAGAGCCTCTAAGTAGTCCTCTTTTCGCTGCTGCAACGGTTGCTTCACGAACACTCGAGTAGATTTTACTATTGGCTCGTACTTCAGAAAAAACGGTTCCTCAACGATTTCAGCCCATTTGAATCCGCATATTTTCTCATTAAATACTATTTTTAATCTGCCTTTTTTGCTGTGAACATACGAACTTTGAAGGCGGTAAAAAAATAAAAATACGTAAAAACGTAAGACCGAGTGGGGCCTGGGAGTTGCACGATTGACTGGATGGATTGTGACACCACAGGATACCCGCGCGATGACCACAAAACCAAGTCGCATAGCTATACCATATTTCTATACCTATGGAGCTCCGCGCTGGCTCCGCTACTACTCGATACGACTTTCGACTACAAAAGGCGTAGTGTGTAATTCAGGGCTAAGACATGTCGTAGGCAGGTTGCATACGACTAAATCGTGCTGTCTAAAACAACTTTAAGATTACCCAAGGGAAGGACATGGGGGTGGATCGGTGATGATTAACCATGGAGAAGTAGAAGGGAGGCTGTAAAAAAGCCAACCGTAGAACAGGAGAAATTTAGAGTTTAGAATTTTGAAGAATTTCCATATGTTTTACCATTAAAGAATGTCGATCAACCACTCCTTTGTTATTGCTTATAATAGAAAATACAACAGCTTATTCGCATTAAAATGGCGGCGTGATTGGCGTTCTTTAAATAATTTGACAGGTTTTGAAGCGCTTCCCAGAGTCCCTACAGGCTGACATCTGCGTCCACTTGCACAAGAAGCTATTCGCTGAGTGTTCCGCGTTCCAATGTGCGAGTGAGGGGTGTCTTCGTGCGCTTGCGAGACGGTTCGATATTCGGCGACATCTTCCTGGCCAATACCTCATCAAACAAGGTGACGAGGTCAAGAAGCTTTACTTTATCGCTAAAGGCTTTGTCGAGGTGCTCAAGGACGGACATTGTGAGCTGGTGCTAGGTGAGTGCAGTTATTTGAGATTCTAAACTGAATTACCAAATGTTTGCCGAACGAAACTTAGATTTTCGTCGGGTTTTCGAGGAACTCACCTGGTTTTAAATTCCCACCGGGTCAACTAATTTTTATTTACCGCCGGTCACTTAATTTCCCAGTCGGGTAAGAAAGAAATTGGTCGGCTTGATTTAGAAATTTCACCGGGTGCCGGGGAGGCAAAAAGCTCGTCGGATAGGCCGAAAATTTCCGTCGGGTCGGGTTTCGTCGGATCTGTTACAGGGGGTTGTTAAAGACTTTTAAAATCCTCGATATGTTTGTTAAGTAATCTTGCAAGGAAATGAAATGCCAAAACTCTAGTTCGCTTAAACCTCCTGAATGGCCGTGTTTATTTATCTTTGTCTTCGTGGCCACGGTAGCGCAAGACGGTATCGCTAGATATACATCTTTTTTTTCTTTTATTTTTCTTCTTGATAACAGGGAAGGGAGACGTTATCAGTTGTGACTATACATCCCGGCAGTCCTTGCGCACCGCCAAGGCGAATGCGAGCCTTCTAATTCAAACCTACTGCCAGATCCACGTGGTCGATTGGCAGGACTTACTCTCCGTACTCAGGGTCTATTCCAAGTTTAGGGAAAGTTTTACAAACCACCTTAAGCTCGCCTATAACCTCGATGACTCGGAGGTAGGTCAAACGTGTGTCATTGAGACCCACTCCCCCCTCCCCCCTGGGGAAAGTAAGATGGATATCGTATAGAAAAATGCACAAAAGTCCCTACAAAAAGGTTGAACAAAGTCTAGGTCGTTATTGTCTACAGAATGAGGTCATCGAAGACGAAGCGCAATTTATCCTTCGTTGCAATCAATACAATAAACTGCGCAAGGATTTTTTTAAAAGATATTGTACATTACATTGGGCTACCTTCTGGTCCAAGGCTCGAAATGTTAATATTATAATCAACGACAAGTTTCATAGCGGCCCGAGCAGGGCGTTATGCATATGATTGATTAGCTCTAAGAGCCTCTGCCCTGTAATGTAATGTAACGTATCCGTAGTCTTTTACAAAGTTCCAATATCAAATTTATCTATATATCGTTAAAGATGAACATCCTCGGGGACCCAGGGCGTCGCGGAGATCGAGCACACAGGGAGCGCGCGAGAAAGAAAGAAAGAACACTGCCTGTTTCTTTCTCGAGCCTCGCTCCCTGTGTGCCCGATCTCCGCGACGCCCTGGGTCCCCGAGGATGTAAAGATGAATAGATGAAACAAATACGCCTTATACACGTTCGAAAGTTGAAGAAATATTTGCTTTGCTGATTTTTGTCGTGCGCTCAAATCATTTAATTCCCTTCTGATCTCCAGTTACGGCTGACCTCCGTTATGACTTAGCAATTAATTTTTACCATATAGCAGGTAGACTAGGCAGCCAAGAAGATTTTCTCTGATCTTTCAGATCGAGAGTCCCCTTTACCCGCCCCTGAACCAACACGTGTACAACCCAGAGCACATCGAGATCGGCTACAACAACCGGCCGGACTGCAGCATCGTGAGTATCGAGACAAAGCTCGATAGTCTGGAACGAAAGCTGGAAGATTTCGACAAGAGGTTCACCGAGATGATGAGTAATGTACTTCCATTAGTTAAAAGACTGACAGACGGACCAGAATGCACCGATTCGCCACGCGACACTGGCACGCGACACATCGCGGAGATCAATCACGTGGCCAAATGAAACGGGAGGGACGAGAGGCAAGGGCTATATATAGGCAAGAGACGTACCGACAGGATCCCCGAAAGCTGTTTGAAGAAAGCAGGGGTTGATAAACCGGACATGTGCTTAAGGAGCAGCTATGAAGAAAGCATTGGTGGGCTGGGAGCAACCCTCCCTTAAAGCAAAGGGATGAGTGGATACAAGAAAGATGTGTATGGTGAAATGCAATGCTACAAAAGAAGGAAGGCATAGTGCTATGGTGGAACGCGGATATATCGAAGCACAAAAGACGTAGCCAGAAGGAAGTCATAGGTTAAGCTTGTATCACCGCTTAATGTAACAACTGCCGCCTAATGTAACACAAATCGCCGCATGTCACACTAAAGCTTAATGTAACAAAAATCGCCACTTAATGTAATACTAACGCTTAATGTAAGAACAAATCAACGCTATATATTAAAACAGTTAACGCTTAATGTAAGAAATTTTCAACGCTTAATCTAATAACGGACTTAACGCTTAATGTAAGAACACTCGACGCTTAATGTAATAACCATAAATTTAACTAAGGACGAAAATACTCATATCTCGTGATAAAAAACATCGTCGGACAACCACACTTGGAGAATGTCATGTTGGTGTCAAGGGGGTGCATAAACAGTCATGTGAGATATGACGTCATGCAAACGAAAATACTCAAATCTAGTGATTGAAACATCGTCGTACAACCACACTTGGAAAATGTAATATCTCTTGATAGAAACATCGTCAGGCAACCACACTGCGATGACGTCACACCTTACATGACTGTTTATGCACCCCCCTTGACACCAACATGGAGACTGGGGACTCAGGCATAAACTTCATATGTAAAATATCTGTAAAACATACCGCGTTTTTTTAATAAGAAAGAGGGGGGTTGGGGTATTGCGATTCTCCAATAAGGGAAAAACGCTTTTACGGTTGAGGGTGGGTGGGGCCTGCTAGAGCCTACGAGACTACTATGCAGACAATTTTGCTCCGATAGAGCAACCCTCCCTTAAAGCAAAGGGATGAGTGGATACAAGAAAGATGTGTATGGTGAAATGTAATGCTACAAAAGAAGGAAGGCATAGTGTATGGTGGAACGCGGATATATCGAAGCACAAAAGACGTAGCCAGAAGGAAGTCATAGGTTAAGCTTGTATCACCGCTTAATGTAACAACTGCCGCCTAATGTAACACAAATCGCCGCATGTCACACTAACGCTTAATGTAACAAAAATAGCCACTTAATGTAATACTAACGCTTAATGTAAGAACAAATCAACGCTATGTATTAAAACAGTTAACGCTTAATGTAAGAAATTTTCAACGCTTAATCTAATAACGGACTTAACTCTTAATGTAAGAACACTCGACGCTTAATGTAATAACCATAAATTTAACTAAGGACGAAAATACTCATATCTCATCATTGAAACATAACGGACTTAACGCTTAATGTAAGAACACTCGACGCTTAAGTAATAACCATAAATTTAACTAAGGACGAAAATACTCATATCTCATCATTGAAACATCGTCGGACAACCACACTTGGAGAATGTCATGTTGGTGTCAAGGGGGTGCATAAACAGTCATGTGAGATATGACGTTATTAAAACGAAAATACTCACATCTAGTGATTGAAACATCGTCGTACAACCACACTTTGAAAATGTCATATCTCGTGATAGAAACATCGTCGGGCAACCACACTGCGATGACGTCACACCTTACATGACTGTTTATGCACCCCCCTTGACACCTACATGACATTCTCCAAGTGTGGTTGTCCGACGATGTTTTTTATCATGAGATATGAGTATTTTCGTCCTTAGTTAAATTTATGGTTATTAAATTAAGCGTCGAGTGTTCTTACATTAAGCCCATTAAGTCCGTTATTACATTAAGCGTTGAATTTTTCTTACATAAAGCGTTAACTGTTTTATTATTACATTAAGCGTTGATTTGTTCTTACATTAAGCGTTAGTATTACATTAAGCGGCGATTTTTGTTACATTAAACGGTGATACAAAGCTATGGTGGAACCCCGATAGATCGAAGCACAAAAGACGTAGCCAGAAGGAAGGCAGAGGTTGAGCGATGGAGGAACTCCGATAGATCGAAGCACAAAAGACGTAGCCAGAAGGAAGGCATAGGTTGGGCGATGGAGGAACCCCGATAGATCGAAGCACAAAAGACGTAGCCAGAAGGAAGGCATAGGTTGAGCGATGGAGGAACTCCGATAGATCGAAGCACAAAAGACGTAGCCAGAAGGAAGGCATAGGTTGAGCGATGGTGGAACTCCGATAGATCGAAGCACAAAAGACGTAGCCAGAAGGAAGGCACAGGTTGAGCGATGGTGAAACCCCGATAGATCGAAGCACAGAAGACGTAGCCAGAAGAAAGGCAGAGGTTGAGCGATGATGAAACCCCGATAGATCGAAGCACAATAGACGTAGCCAGAAGGAAGGCAGAGGTTGAGCTATCGAAACACAAAAAAGCGTGGTCAATTCGCTGGGCGCAGGGGGGGGGGGGGAGGGGACTCAGGCATAAACTTCATATGTAAAATATCTGTAAAACATACCGCGTTTTTTTAATAAGAAAGAAGGGGGTTTGGGTATTGCGATTCTCCAATAAGGGAAAAAGCTTTTGCGGTTGAGGGTGGGTGGGGTGGATGGGGCCTGCTAGAGCCTACAAGACTACTATGCAGACAATTTTGGCCGAGGCGGAAATACGATGTGACTAAAAGTTAAATAGCTGATTTGGATAGGAGGTTCCCTGTAGTAGGTGTCGAGAGAGAATTCTGGCTACGAGTGGATAGTATAAATATTTATTATTATTATTATTATTATTATTATTATTATTATTATTATTATTATTATTATTATTATTATTATTATTATTATTATTATTATTATTATTATTATTATTATTATTATTATGCTTACTGTAACATATACCGATGCAGAAGATAATATATACATTTTGACATTATTTTGTATAATATTAGTTTAAATGAAAGGACAGTTTAGGAAGTTTTATAATAGTTCAGAATAGTAAAGGCACAACAAAAAATCTTGACACTACCAGTCTATCTGCGTTTTCAAATCGTAAAGCCTGTGTCATATATCTTTGCAATGGGTGTTGTAATAAAAAGAGTGCACCGTATTCATATGTATATTGGGAAAATATTTCGGAAAAAAAAAAGAAAAGTACCCCTGCTTTAAATAAATGTCCGCCTAGGATTATCCAACGGATTGATTCACCCCTTTGAACTAGTTTAGCATGGACTAAAAGACTAAAAGACTAAAAGACTAAAAGACTAAAAGCAGCGATAATAGAGAGCCAATCGTAGCGAAGAAAAGCAAGAAATCTGCTACTTTGCACTGTATTGACTCTGCCATGAAAAACGAAGGTTTGAAGTGGACACAGTAAAATGACAGGCAAGGACCAAAAATGGACACGAAAATCTCGAACAGAATAAAATTATTCATTTCAAACGTCTTGAAAGTTACCGTAAAGAATGATACAATCATCACGCAAGCGTTACCTAGGAGACAGCAGAACGCGAGGCCGCTGACCAGCACTACTTGTACGCTCATCGTGATTATTCTGATTTTGTTGCTGGAAAAACAATTGATGATTAGGGTTAGTTCATTTAACAACAAGATTGAGTTAATAGTAATTCTAGTGCCTAAATATGCCTTATATAACCCCTTGTTTTGAGGCAAATAATAACGGGGGGAGAGGGTGAGGGGGTTGGGGCAAAACCAGTTCAAATAAATGCACTTGAAGCAGCATTATCTTGTATTATTGCCTCGTCTGAAGAAAATCTAAAATCTATTTATTTTATCAGCTTGAAAAGATATATGATTTAAATGTTACAAAAAAGGATAGCAGGAGGAGGATAAGTAAAGCGACTAACGATTGATTTGATTGACGATGTTTTGAAAATGCCTTCACTATTTCATCGAAAATTTGATCTCAAGGCAATGAAATAGGGAAAACCAGCCGCAAGAGTTCTACTCTTGTAGTAAACCCGTTTAAGCGCTTTCATATTTAATAGATATATAGAAAGTTCATTGAGATCTACGAAGATTATTTGTTACAGGTTAAATAACAAGAAAGAAAAAAAAGTCGTTTGTCACCGCTTTCCTCGGAACAATCCTTCCATAGTATTACATAAAAATGTGTTCTTATGCCAAGTTAAATAATCAAAACACCTACCTTCTGCGAGAATGCTTTTCAATGCCGCTCTCTTTCCAATTTTCGCTTTTGCTCCTGTGAGCGTTGTGAATGAAAAAAAGATCAAAAGGTACCAATAATGAATGTGAAATCACAAGAGAGAGAAAGCTGAATACTCGCGATGCGTGCGAATACTACCTTGTGACGTCAGCGACTACGTAGCAAGGACTATCGCTACGTCATCATTTATCCGGGTTTGGATTGGTTCGTTATGTCAGTGTGCATTTAATTTGGTGGTTATGGCATGGAGAACAGTTACAATTCTAAGACTTCAAAGAACTATATGTTAACTAAAAAATGAATAATACAAAAAAACCAAATAGTCGTGTTCGTGAACCAGAAGAATGAATACAATACACCAAAAACTGGAATTCGACTCTGCCAAATTTTTTGTCTTTAATAAGACTTCTTCAGGGCAAAAAAATGAATTGAGCTTACAGCTATGCTCTCCGGATCCTATGGGGTGCCTTGGTCTGTTGTGTATATGAAGATGATCCTGAACAGAGTCGCAAAATATCCATGTTTCGGACTTTTATTTCATTTCGAAATGTTGGTGCATTTGCATTTTTTATAATTGATATAAGCATACGCTATAAACATTAGAGGATATCAAATCTAAAAATACTAGAGGAAAAATACGGACAAGTTTTTCAAGAAAAAAGCTAGACTTAGACCTCAGGTAATTCAATGTAACATAATATTTTACAACATGAATTGGTGGGTAGGCAGATAAGAGTGAGAGGAAGCGATCCCCACCTTTCCCTTCCCCCAGTTCAGATGTATCATTCAAGTGTCTTTACCTTCCTCTAAAATTCCCTCTTTTGCCTTAAATTCCAATGTCTTTTCCTTCCTCTAAAATTTCCTCTTTTGCCTTAAAGTCCAGTGTCTTCCCCATCCTCTATAACTCCTTGACTTCCCTTAAAGTCTAGTGTCTCCCCTCTATTACTCCCAGCTTTATTTAAGGTCCTGTATTTTCCCCTCATCTATACCTCCTTGCCTTCACCTAAAAATTCATTATTTTACCTTCTTTTATATCTCCCTTCTTCTCCCTAAATCCAGTAAAATGCATACAGTATTCAATAGATGCCGCGTTCACTCTCATCCACGAATGGGCTTGAGTTGTCAGGAACTTCTAAAGAGCACTTTCAAAATACTCATCTAAAAAAGGCGGTGTGAGGGATACTTCAATATCTTCCTGCTTTCTCCTCGAGTCCAGTTTATTTCCATTTCTCTAAAACTCCTGCTTTCCTCTTAAAATCCTGTCTTATAGGATGCTGACCGAACTAACCGGGACATCCTTACCCCAAGCCTGGTATTGAGTTTCCAGCTTGACTAACTCCACGGAGCCCTTTTTCCGATTGATGCGTGTAGCAAAACGGCAGCATTTGAGCTTAAATATCATCGTTACGAAAGCTTCTCTATACTCTTTTGATACTAGTGGGTAAATCAGCGGAGAGAACACAGGGCGAACGTAAAGCAGCCATTCAGCAAATACTAGCAAGAGCTGTGGAACACTGACGTCAGCTGTTGACATAGCAACTGTCACATAGAACAGCATCCAGCCAATCAGTGAGACAAACGTGGCGACGACTTTGAGCTTCAGGAACTGGATGTTCTGCTTGTCTTTTAAGGCGAAGTTAGTGGACCGGAAGTGGGCTAGCCTAGTCGTAAAATGCTTTCGGTATCTATAACTTCGAATGTGGGTGAAATCTTTAGCTGAGCTACTTTCAGCTTGCACATTTCTTGATAAGCTAGTCGCACCCTCTTGTTCTTCTTGTTGATTTATTTGCTTGTGCCTTACCGTTACACTAGGAAAATCGTTCTTTGAGTTTGCCAAAGCAACCAGGAGATTTTCAAAGGAGGAGTCACGACTGGAGTTCCCGCCTGAGCTTTGCACGGTGGTACATCCAGGATCATTCACTCTGCACTCTTGAGCATGCCGCAGCCACTGTAAACACAACTTGTGACGTCTATAGGACCGGAACGCGTCACCACGTGAGCCAACACACTTAGCGAACCAATCATGAGCGTGTATCCTCGACCCTTGTACCCAAGATTCAGCCAGCAGGAAGTTCAGGGGTGGCTGAGGTGAGTATGCGTTCCAGTTGACCAGCGGTGGAATGGCAACAGCTAAGCCTATCACCCACGTGACGAGAATAATCACGCGTAGACTTTTCACCCGAATCAGACTTTTGGATTTTCTCCGTCGGTAGATAACTAAGCTTAGGATTGCTAGGGGTGAAGCGATGTGTGTGAAGTTTCTTACAAAGCCAATCGCTTCGCATGACCCGTGGACGCTTTCGAGCCACTTGGTACCGAAGCACGCGGTCAGGAGCGCTATGATTGGACCGACTATCGACGAGAGAAGATCCAGCCCTGTTAGACTAAGGAAGTACTTGGCGCGGAAAGACGAGGTGAAGATTGAGTCGAAGAGGACGCATATGTTACCAAGGAAACCAAAGACAGCGGCGACCGCGAACACTGCTACCGCTAGGACTTGCATAGCGAAAGGAATTCTGGGAGACAAGGGAGACAATTCAATTTGTGGCGAGGGAAGGGGGTGGGGGGGGGGGTTACCCAAGTGACAATAGACATAGATAGGGGCATGTACCAAAAGAAATTGTCTGTGTGCCTATGACATTTTCCCCTGCTAACACAAGAGGGAGGGGGGGGGGGAGGAGAAATCTCTTACATATGCTAATCATCCGCCACTGAAATGATATACTACACGAGAAATACACGTGCAAACGGTGAGAAAGATGTGAGACACAAAGGAAGATAAGTCAGTTGGTAGCGAGGGGCATATATAGATGATCTGCAATTTATAGTCAGAGGAAAGATTTGAGACAAAGAAAAAGGCATTGCTTAATAATTTGTAATTGTGGCGATTAGCATCGATCAGAATAAAATATACCTAGATACGAGTATTGTCAAGAAAGTTTTGTTGTCTCATCCAAGATAGGATAACCTTGGCTTGATGGCAGTCAGCTAAAGATAAACAACAACTAAAAAGAAGGCAACAACGTGTTATTATACTCTGAATGCACACTCGAGACAGAGAATTTGGTTACGATTTCACTTCCGTTACGACTTCTCGCGAACAGGTTTTTTTGCTACACATCCCGATGCAATGGACAAAAAAACGTGAATTTTGAGTGAAAAAAGTCCCCTGGTAAGTGGAATGAACTAAATTTGAAATCGGAAACAAAAAATGGATTATTGATAGCCAAGCTCAAATGATTTTAACACTCAAGTGTTCTCACTTTTGATCAAAACAAAAAGAAAATCCAGCTATTTCATATCAAAAGCTCTACCGAGCATTTCCTTGACATCCAAGCAAAAAGAATTATAATAGATTAGAATAAAAAAATCTGTCCTTTCCCCCTCTATGAATCGTCCCACCATATAACGATTTTCATGCTTTTCGAAATCCTTACCTGGGAAAGAGATCGAAAGAGTTCGCTCTAACTTGACTTGGTACGAAATCCAAATAAAATATTGGCAGAAACTACCGCGGCAGTTTGTTTGAGCGCAACCAATCCGACAGTCGAGAGACTATGCAAATTATTCAGGTTTTGGAGACCAGGAATCCTTACATAGCTACAGTGAGCGGAACGTGTGCTATAAATACCTTGGAATAATTAGAATTGCATTCTTTTAATGAGATACTTTTATCAGGATTTTTTTTCGCCTCTCCTATCCATTTCAGCTTCATATAGCGCATTTCCATCTAGTAACTAAGCTCGCCTTTTCAACGAGTCGAATTTAGTCCATTAATTGTATATCAATGTTTTTAATTCTGCACAACTCAGACAAGACGACAACGAGTTATTTACAAGCATTTGCAAGCATCTAAATTGCAATCTGCTTCGTGACCAAATCAACGCACCATTTGTTATGTTCACTCGTCTTTTATTTGCAAAAAAGACGAGACTTTGCTGGAACATACAGGAGACGATAAATCGGCGAATGCGTAGTTGCAATCTGCTTCGTGACCAAATCAACGCACCATTTGTTATGTTCACTCGTCTTTTATTTGCAAAAAAGACGAGACTTTGCTGAAACATACAGGAGACGATAAATCGGCGAATGCGTAGTTGTTCCCCAAACAGTCCTCTGATTGGATTACTATTAAATAGCATGGAAGAACCCATGAAACATAACTATCACAAAAAGACCAATCATGGCACACAGTGCTATCATAGAGTTTCTATGATTCTCTTTTCAACGGGGCTTTGATTGGCTTCCGATAAGACCAATCAGGACACGCGAAACATCGTTAACGTTACGCATGAAACAAGCCAAGAAAGACGCGACTATGTAACCATGAGGAGACCAATCATGGCATGCGCAGTATCATAGGACTGGCTTACAAGAAGGCCAATGAGGGCACGGGTAACTCCTTTAATGTTACTCTGATTGGCTCACTATCTTAGCCGTGGAGAAAGCATGAAACAAGCCAAGAAAGACGCGACTATGCTGATTACGAGGAGAACCACGCAAACACGGCTGACGATCATGGAGGCCGCTTGCCAGTACTCATGGTTTTCCCGCCTTTGCGCTTCCCGTCTCGAGTGCTCAGCTATGAACTCGAGAGAAACATCGAGGTCTCTCGGGTTTGACAATACAGCCAGTGATGGACCACTGCTACCAGTGCCTAAATCTGTCTCTTTTTCAGCATCAGTGACTTCCTTGTCACCCTTTTGAATTCCAGTTGACTCACTTGATCGGGCTCTACTACTCCTCTTCTCATCACGATCCTCTTTCTCGACTGCCTCCTGCGCATGCGCACATAAGCCCGAGTCATCAGGTTTAAGGTCGTTTACTTGCTCCGTGTATTGCTTCTTGGATATACTGTTTACATCAGTGATATTTGTTTGGGAACTTGTGGCGACATTGATGACAGTCGGAGTAATTTTTGAGCGTTTGAGGGGTTTGTATGGATATCTGTTTGGGGGTCTGTACGGGTATCGAACCAACGGTCCTAGCCAATCAAAAATCATCACCTGGAAAGCAAAGCAAGCTCATTAGTTCATCTTCATAGCGGTAATTAGAAATTCTAGAAATAGCCGATTTTGATGACCTATGAGAATATCGCTGCGGTTTTTTTTTTTCCCGGATTTCAACACAGGTGTCAAATGAAATTTAGGTCAAATTCTCCAGGAAAGTACCTACACGCAACTCGAAACAGCGATGGGAGATGACGAGAATGAAGATGGTACCCTTAAACTAGTTTAACTAGTTTTTAATAGCTGTAAAACAGGCGGCATGTGATAGAGGTCCCATCCTGACGGGTTCGTGAAGTAAAGTGCGTACACGAAACTCGAGCAGCGCATGGGGATGACGAGAATAGAGATGGTACCCTTAAACTAGTTTAACTAGTTTTTTATACCTGTAAAACAGGCGGCATGTGATAGAGGTCCCATCCTGACGGGTTCATGAAGTAAAGTGCGTACACACAACTCGAACAGCACATGGAGATGACGAGAATGAAGATGGCGCATGCGTAGAATTTTGTCAGGAGAGGGAAAGTGAGCGAGGTACTTGGCATCTTGGAGTTAACAAGCAGAAGGTACACGGACAGGCTCAGCAACAGGTTGATACCAGCCTCTAAAACGACAAAAATAATCTATGAATGCATGGCAAGCAAGCACAAGGCATTTCGTGTTAAATCCCTCAACACATCACGTTACTGAGCGTCACGCAAACGTCATGGAATCACATGACAAGAGTTAAACACATCACCTTATGCTACAACACGTATTGTTTTCACGCTAGGCTTCAGCATGTGATAAATAGCGTGACTGGTCACACATCACGTCACATCACATCTCGTCACGTCATATTATGTCACGCTACATCATGTAGCACAGCACGTCAAACGGTATGCTTTGTGACGGCATGCGCAGAGACCCAAAGGTCTTGTGCGGGTGCTCTCTCTTGCTGGATCCGTCAGCACGCGTCACATGATCACGTAACGACAGAAAGCATTGTGTCATGGCACATGTTTAACATCAGGTTCTGATAAGCTTATGGGGACAAAGAAAAAAGGTAAACTTTGTGCGTGGGGGTGAGGGGGCTGGGGGGGGGGGGGGGGGGGCTTGTGACATTTTTGTCTCCTACCTCTTGGGGTTACGTACCCATGCTTTTGCCAACTTCGGGAGGAATAAGAAAAACCAGGAGAGACAACACAGCGATATTAATGGCCGGAAAGACGTAGTTAATCGTTCTAAACAGCGGTCGCCTTGACAGAAGTAGAGGGAAAGATATGTACCCATAGGGTCCGGGACAACACTGATCGTAGAATTCTTTTTTCCTAATTTCCAGCGGGCTGAGATTCCATTCGTTATGAGTAGAGTAGTCTGTCAAAATGAGGCCCATGGAGATCACATTCACTGCGGCAGTGTTCATAGACCAAGGACCGATCTCAATGAAACACGTATGCTCGTCAAACGGGTAGAAAGCGATGTTGACTTCACAGGTTGTCGAGATGGACGTTGGTTGGAATATTTTCACTAAACCTTCGTGGGTTATGATGGCTCTAAACTCCAAACTGCCTGGAATGTCTCTCACAAATTCTACAATCTTTCCAGTTCTGAAAATTTTTACATACAAAAAAGAGATCTAATTAGGAGATTAGAGATATATTGTCATCTTATTGTACATACGTTGCGACAATAGATTATCAGTAATCTTATAATCCCTGATAATATTACATATATGGATCTTTTATCTCAATACTATTGTTATCATGTTGTTGCGTTAAAATCATTTAATGAGTTTTTAGAATTGTCCGCGATTTGCCAATGACATGATGATGATTGGTCATGGGCGAATTGGTCGAATCCATGATTTCTTGTAGGAGGGGGATTTTCTTTTGCTTTTAGGTACCATAAATAAAAATAAAGCAGGAGCCATATGTGTGCCAATGTATTTCCTGAAAACAATTAGCCCAGCTTGATGTATATAGCAGTGGCTATAAAAAATGAAGAGAAGATAACAAATTGGGTGTAAATGAATTAGTAATAACACCTTCGTGCAACTCACGCTAACGTTAACATCATATCCGGGCTCCAGATTTTATCCACCTTCATAGTCAAATAACTTATGTTTCCGAATTCCGTTGGGTTCCATGTGAGACGTGGGTCTTTCCACAGCTGAACAAAGAAGAAGACACAATAATAAGTATCTCCATTAGCTAGAACCACTCCCGCAAGTGAAGTCGTGGATAACAAACCGCCTTATAAGGTGAAGTCGTGGATAACAAACCGCCTTATAAGGTGAAGTCGTGGATAACAAACCGCCTTATAAGGTGAAGTCGTGGATAACAAACCGCCTTATAAGGTGAAGTCGTGAATAACAAACCGCCTTATAAGGTGAAGTCGTGGATAACAAACCGCCTTATAAGGTGAAGTCGTGGATAACAAACCGCCTTATAAGGTGAAGTCGTGGATAACAAACCGCCTTATAAGGTGAAGTCGTGGATAACAAACCGCCTTATAAGGATGACAGGGGCAGATTTAGCTTTTCACTAAAGCGGGGGGGGGGGGGGGGTGGCTCACGGGCAAAGGGGGAAGGGGGTATTGGTACATGTGGCTTTCTGGCAGCCCAAAGGGGGGCTCAAACCACCTAAACCCTCCCCCTAGATACGTTACTGCGGTGGTTCTTTTTTAACGCTACCGTGGCTACCTAGAAAGTTTTGGGAGGTTAGCCAATAAGAATGCGAGGAACGTACTATCTGAAACGATGCGCGCTACCGTGGCCACCTTGACAGTTTTGTGAAGTAAGCTAAAGGATGCAAGAAACGTGCTATCTGATACGACGCCAGCTACAGTGGCCACCTTCATATTTTTGTGAAGTAAGCCAATAAGGATCCCCCTAAAAAGTTTACTCAGGACTAAATGAGGGGTGCGCAGTTATTATATTGAGAAAGGATGGTATATTTGGCGGCCAAATAAGGGGGAGGGGAGGGTACGCAACTGTGAGCCACTGTAGCGCGCGTCGCACTAAGGAAGTGAGGTAAAAGAAACTTACAAAACTCATCCATACGTTAAGCGCTATCTCTCCTTTTTTGACGTCCTGGAAAAAATTACCACATTTACACTGATATATTCCTCAGTAAAGTACCCTTCTGTATTATGCGGGATTCGAGATCACACAAAATCTAGTAGTCGGTCCAGCAAAACTTCTTGTATTACTTAGTTGTCTGTATCAAGCTAAGAGAAAGAGAGCAGGATTTGGCCCCAAGTGCTCGCTACAGAAAAAAAAATAACTTTGTAACGCGATGCAAATATACCCATCTTTTAAGAATGCGAGATAAGAAACTTAAGATTTAACCCGCCGTCGGGCTCTAGTGTGTGGGATATACCATCCCTCTTCGGGACGCGGGATGACACGCGGGTTGCGTGATGGTTTTACCCATCTGGAAGCGGGATCACACAAAAAATTGGTGCGAATGAAATATTGGCCTATTATTCCCTATATTTAACAATATACGGTACTACTTCATGTAGGACTGCTCACCATGTATTTTAAGTTCCTTATTGAAAACCCGACGCTCACGTTGATTGGCTTAAGTTCGGAGTGTGGATGCGAATGCTCCCCTTCATTAAACAGTTTCTTAGTGAGCGCGTATTCGTGCACGTTTCTCCCGTTTGCATCTGTCAAGAAGAAATCATCCATGTCAAGTCGGTTGCAATAAAAAATCAGGCTTCATGTGGTAAATAACTCACTACCTTGAAAAGCCGCTGACCAGTACATGACGGCAAGCACAATTCCGACCAAAGCGGTCATCGCACTTCCCTGTAGAATTTATGGTTTCATTTCTATACAAAAAATAAAAAAGAAAAGAAAAGAAAAGTCTGGCAGTGTTGAATTTGAAAGCAAATGAAACTCTCCGAAAAAAAGAAAAACTAGCGATCGTTCTCGCCTGCATTTTGCAATAACATTGGCACGATCTTATTTTATTATTCATCTAGCACTTTCGCGCTGAATTGATAACTAAATGCACGAAAACAAAAACGTAAACAAAAAGAAAGAAATTGTAGTCACCAAACAAATATTATGCCATTGTATAAGTCGATTATCAAATGGTTGTTGTCTTTAGCAAATGCGTTCTGGAAATTCAGGCGTTTGCAGGTTGCAGGTTGCAGGAAGTTTTCATTTTTTTTCGCAAGACAGTTCTCCTCTCTCGGTTATTAAATCGAACTTGTTGACTGGTAATTTCTTTGATAATAATTTGCACTTCTAATACGTAATACACAAGAGACCGCCCAATAGCGCATTTTAAGCTTTATACCACGGTTAAATATATATATATATATATATATATATATATATATATATATATATATATATATATATATATATATATATATATATATATATATAAGAGTTGAAAAAACAACTGCTTACCTTAGAGAAAAAGTTGCCAGTATTTCGTTGATTTGTTACATGCCATTTGTTTTCTATTTGAAATTGCGTTTCCATAGAAGCAGACAATTTTGGTACCAGTTTTAACCATGAATAGGCGAAGTATGCAAAAATAAATTCAAATAAATCATTAAAAAGTTCTCAATCCCTGGCATTTTTCAGGGTCCCTGTGGTTCATGATATGCTCGGAACCGGCGAGTCTGCTCTGACGAAGGACTAGCGCTCGAAACGTCAGCGAAATTCTTTGTTTTCACTTCAACCGAACCTACCTTAACCTTTCATTTATCTCCCTCGCCTTTCTGGTTTGGTTCTCCCCAGTCCTTCTTGCCTCATGGCAAACCACAGGAATTCCAAGAAAAACGCAAGCGTTTAAGCTTCCCTATTCCTAAGTCATTTCTGTAAAAAAAATCGTACGAAATTATACAACACAAGCGAGGGATTTCTATTTGATGAATAGAGGGGGTCGAGTAGTAATCTATCTGCAGTAGTTTAGCTTTTCGTGCATTTTACAATGACACGCCCACAAAACAACAGTCTTTTTTACTTGGCGCAGCTAACTGTTAAACTTCAGGATTCTGTAGATACCTCCGCACACGATCGGTATGATCGTTTAGTGGCGGATATGTTTGATTAGGGGCGGTTAGATTTTGTCGTTAAGCTTCGAAAGCTTACCCTTGCTTTTGATTGGTACAATATCCTAGAGCTTCCGACCCTACCGACCTTTGATTGGCCTTTGATTGGCTCCCCCCTCCCTCGAAAATAAAGACGACACTGAACACCTATATATACGGTTTAATTAAATTAAACAGTAACTTAAATTTATATTTGCTTTTATTGTGCATGCTTTGCTATCTTGTGTTCAAATTTGAAATTCATATATGATTTTGTGTGCTGGAAATACCGCACAAAATGAAGTAGTTCCTAGCAATTTTCATAAGAATTCATAAGAACTAAATATAATTTGAAAAAGTGTTTGTGTTCGTATATTTATACTATTGTAACATTTATCACTGATTTCAAGTCCTTTGTAGACGGCTTGTTTGTGGTATGCATTAATTGAGCCAAAAGTGATTTAATTTTGCCAATTAAAAGACCCAAGTATCGACACTTGGTGAAGCCATTTTGCTTGCTTTTGAGCTACATGCTTTCTTCCTTCCAATTTCTCTCTTTTTCTTCTTCGTTTTCTTTAAATACTCTACCAGATTCTCAAAAAGAAGAATCTTATATATATAATTTCATTGTTGGCTTTGAAATTCTAATAGTCGTACTATTCAGCTTCTGGAACTACGATACTCCGTGTCTTTACATGGTTTGGCGCATCTTGTGCTTTTGATATCAAATACTTTTTATAAATCATCTCGTCGGAACAAGGCCCCAAACGAAACAAAGGGAGAGGGGTCGATAGATGTTACGCGCGTATTTTGCAGATGTTTCACTCATCCCTAACTCAATTTTTTGTGATCATTATGTCCTCGTTTATCCTTATAGGTAGGAAGACTCTTTGAACATTCCATTGGAATCGCTCCGACTTTTCTTCAAAAGGAATAAAATCTCTTCCAGCCTGTCCTCGACTCTCACTAGTCTTTCATCCAGACTGTCAATTCTACACAAGACTCCGTTGAAATCCGGCTTCGTGCCACATGGCGCTGAATAATGCTTTGCTCTCGTGCTTCCATTTGCTTTACCAGGTAACTTCACCGGGTTTTCCGCTTTAGAGTTTACGTATAAAGTGTTCGAGTTCGTGTCATCCTTGCTAATGCTAGCCTTGCTTTCTTTTACCATTCTTTCTTGGGATGGCGTTGAGGGCACGTTCAGTGTAGATACGCCGAGAGGAGCACTCAGTACTAAGGCTGACCACGGGACATTGCCCACTAGACCTGACTCCGCCTGCAAATAATGAACACTAATGAGTGAATCGAAAGCTTCATTACGAATACCCGATCTCAAAATTCGATATGAGCTTGAAAAAATATATTCATTACACGCGTCCCTGAATAACTTTTCAATATTCGGGTTCCTGCAGTGAAAAGGCCGTGCTAGCATCAAACGCCATTTTCGCTTCGATTTGATATGAATCTTAGTAAAATCCGTTTTGTATATGAGAATGCGTGATGGGTGATTCATACACTTGGTCAGAAGATGCAGGGTTTATCTTATGCAAACTAGGCCACGTTAAGGTTCGTGCGCGGGGGAGGAGGGAATACAGACGCAAACTAGGCCACGTAAGCTAAGGTACGTGCGCGGGGGAGGGGGGAATACAGAAACATTAAGAAAATATTTGAGGGGGCAGACATGCTCTTACTGGTCATTTCCTTTTAATTTTAGAAAATATTGGGGGGGGCGGGCTGGTGGGGCATGCCCCCATATCCCTACCCCTTGCTATGGCCCTGTGCAGGTACGGGGAGACGTGCATTAAGCTCCTTATTTGCGGACACATTTTGATTGTAATCTCTATAGCCGCAGTTTGGGTTTGTTTGATTATAGGCCTTCACGGCCAGTTACACAGACTGTCAATGCTCTGGAATGGTTTTTATCATTCCTGAAGGTGTCCTTTTATATAGAGTTTGGCAGACTAGCAATCCAATAGAACGTTTGCAATCCTATTTTTGGTCTCGGGGGGGGGGGGGGGGGGGGGGGGGGGGGGGGGGGGGGGAGGGTGTCCCTTTAATCGAGGTACCGACACATGGGCTTCTCGTGAATAGGGCGTGATTTGTGGTACATGCTTCGTAAAATACACTGGTGATGCATAACGTGTGATAGTGATTAAGTATCTCTTTTACTTCCATCCTTTTTATTCTTTCTTGTGCTCAATTGAAGCATCACAAAAACTAACAAACAAAAAGCGGTACAGAGTCTTGGCCTTACCTCAACCCACTCCCGGACCTAGGGAAACATAAGACTAAGTTACATACAACCCACTCCTGGAACTAGGGAAACACAAGACTAAGGTACATACAACCCACCCCCGGACCTAGGGAAACACAAGACTAAGGTACATACACCCACTCCCGGACCTAGGGAAACATAAGACTAAGTTACATACAACCCACTCCTGGACCTAGGGAAACACAAGACTAAGTTACATACAACCCACTCCCGGACCAAGCGAAACACGAGACTAAGTTACATACAACCCACTCCCGGACCTAGGGAAACACAAGACTAAGGTACATACAACCCACTCCCGGACCAAGCGAAACACGAGACTAAGGTACATACAATTTTACGATCAACTGAAATGTTAGTTGTTCTTTGAAGCACAAAAGCACCAAATCTTTCTGTAGATAATTTGTAGTGCCGGAATTTTTTTCCCTGAAATGCTCGATTTATTGGGATCAACTGCATAACTGCATCCTAAAAAGTCTTTTGCGTTTTTCGCATCCCGCGCAGAGTCTAGTCCAAACCCCGCGATCATCCTTCCAGGCCCTGATGTATTGTGGGAAAACATCAACACAAGAATAAAATGATTATTTTTCACGCTTCTGTCAAAACAGAGTAGTTGCGAGCGTTAGCCTTTCGGAGGAACAGCAACTAGAGCCGGATGGGGAATGGTATATATAGTGTGGTATGCGAACAATAGGTGGTCGGCAGACGCTGTTCACGCAAGCCGAGAAAGAGTCGAAGAAAGACAATTAGGCGATTAGAGCGGGGTGCGCTAAGGGGGTGGAGTACTGATAGGGTACATACCGAGATATATCTGCCGAAGTCGTGCGTAAATGTCATTTGCTCACTCATTACTTCTGCCAACTGTGGAAACGAGTTGGCGACATCATACAAATCTTCTAACTTGACATAATGAACTTCTACATAATGACGAACCATCAAGCTGACGTTAGCCTTCAATGGCAAATTACCACGCATCTCATCATAATTTCCACCGGCGCTGTCTCCAGGACCTGTCAATCAATAAAATTGATGCTGTCAATCATAAATAATACACCAATCCTCCAATCAAACATGTCACGATTGGAGCTGTCAATCACACAGGTCGAGCTGTCAGTCAAACAAAAGAAATGTAATGACGTGCCAATTAAAAACAACATGTCTACCAAGCACGTAAAGGCCTGTCAATCAAAAACATCATACGTCAGACCTGTCCATCAAATAAACTATACGTCAGGGTCTGTCAATCACATAGTACATACGTCAGGCCGACAGTGCTGAATAACGTTTGCGCGTGCGCGTGTTCTGGCGAAAACAAACAAATTCACAGTATTGAATCGTTCGAGTAAAGGTACGAAAGGATGACTTCAGTCGTTGTTTTGACTTACTGTACAGCATTAAAACCATACTGTACAAAAGATGACAGATTTGTTTGATAATGAGGGAGTCATAAAGAAAATTATAGCCTTAGCTATGCGCTAGTTTTCTTAGCATTCGCCGAATTGTGACAGTTTGCCGGTAAAACGCCGCAATTTTAAAACAAAAGGCTGGTTTAACCCTTGCGTTTATCAGCACTGCTCGTCAGGCCTGTTCGTCAATAGCAAGTTGCACCTCACGTACACGTTAAACGTCGTACGTCAAACGCCAGTAGTGAGAATAAAGACATAACACTATATCCAAGGTCTTTTAACTCTTGGTGGAGACATTACATATTCTCAACCTCTTATCAATGATGGTATCATGACAAGGGGGACCATGGCCTTATATGGTCAACATACCTAATATAGACAAAGACTTCCCACTCTTGATGACATCTACCGTTCCCTCCACGACGAAGTACAAATATTTAACCTCGTCCCCTTCCTTGATAATATAATGCCCGGGTAGGTAATTCTTGATATTGAACTTTACAGAGAGAGCCCGTACGCAGCCCTCGCCGAGCTTATGAAATACATGATGGCTGCCGAACACGGCGCGATGAATATGCACGCACACGTCAGACTGAAGGCTGTCGGGGAACCGCCGTAACACCTGGACGTTAAAGGAATATATTCAGGAAGCGAAGTCATACTAATGGCATGAAACTAGCCCCTGTGTTGCGTGATTTGATTGTGTTACTTACTGAGACCCCCCCCCCCACAAGTCAACCCAAGTGTTGTGTTACGCCATATGATGCCATGCTCTAGCCCCTGTAATGCGTGACGTCATGGTGCTGTTTATGATCTCCAAACGAAGCAGGGGCGTATCTAGATAACAAAAACGCAGGGCGTGGTCCAGAATAGTAAATCACTGATCACGGATCAATTTTAAGATCAAATCGGCATTCTTAGTTCTGTTCACTAGATCCATCAAGAAACTTTTTCTTTGCAAATGATTACATAAAATTGACCGTCTTCTTTTAACTACCAACAAAGGGGTCAACCGGAGTCAAACTCATCTCATCGCATGAGCAGATAGGGTGACCCCTTGGGCACAACCTCCACACACGCGCATGCCAAGTACACCTTAGTGTTGAGTTACGCCCTCTTTATGTCACGATATAGCCCCTGTATTGTGTGACGCTATTGTGTTACTTACCGTGTCAAGCTGTTGGTCGTGTCGTGACGACCACTCATGGGTAAAGTACTCGGTGAGCGTGTCTCGTAGAGTGTCGGGGATGTTGTGAAACCGGATAAATTCCTTGATTACTTTCAAGTCTTTGTGATAACGTGCAGTTCTTGTGTACAACCGCTGGATAATAGCAGTCATGTTTCCAAATATGGCAGCATACATCAAAGCTAAAAATAAATGTAAGACATTAAGAGCTAGGCAAGGTTGGGATGTCACATCAAATGGGACGGAAAATAAATAAAAGACATTAAGAGCTAGGCAAGGTTGGGATGTCACATCAAATGGGACGGAACTAAAAACAAAAAGACGCCCATAACATTTGTTTTATTCGACTCGTCGTTTTTAAGCGTCGTGTAAACAAGGAAGTATATCATGTCCTATTTCTTCAGTGTGCGTCCTTCTTACTTCCCAAGCTCCTTTCCCTCGCCCGCTCCCCATCCCTCCCCAGGCGGGAACCTAGGATTGGCTGAAGCGGGGGGGGGGGGGGGGGGTAGGGGGTCATAGTTATCATATGGATAAAGCTTAGTATTTGTAGATTTTTCAATAAGAAATGACTTATTTTTGGCCGCCAAAGGGGGTTGCGCACACACCCTGCGCCCCCCCCCCCTGTGTACGCGCCTGTTCCCTTCCCCTCTCCCAACACCCACTCTGTCTAACTCTAATGACTTCAGTCTTTCCCAGGCTGACTTCGCCATGCAAACATGCTCACAACTCACCTCCCACTAACATCATCGCCACAGCAAATAACTTCTCCGCATTGGTGTTCGGCGCAACATTCCCAAAGCCAATACTAGTCAAGCTGGTTAGGGTAAAGTATAATGACGTCACATAACGCGATTTCATAGAAGGACCACTGTTCTCGGGGGCGGACGTGTTCACGGGCTGGCCGGTCTGTTCCCCTAGCAACGTTATCCAGCCATGCTTGTTGCGTATTTCCCCTCGACCAATAAAATACCAGATGCATGCTAGCCAATGGGCGACGAGCGTGAACAGACATGTAAGGAGAATCACGACAGCCAAGCCGTACTCGGAGTAACGGTCAAGCTTGCGTGACACTCGAACCAGTCTTAGCAACCGCGCGGTTTTGAGGAGGCCGGCAAGAGAGATGGCCTGGAAACAAAGAGAACATGAAATAATGAAGGGATGTACATGTTCTTGCTTCCCTCTTCTTTCTTCACTTATGAAATTCTACCGCACGTGTTTTATTGAGAATATAGTCCTAGTCTATCGTTTGAAAATAAAAAATAATTTGCTGAAAAGAAAATTGCGTTTACTATTGGGTTTATATTCACGTTTTGCGTGTTCTCTGGCTTTATTGAAGCGTTCTGAACATTGATTGAATCGGATTCTTCAAAAACACCAAAGACGCTTTAATATGGCGAGTTATTTGTTATTTCTCGCTGTTCTGTGTTTCGTAAAAAGTTTTCCGTAAGATCAATAGGCAGAAATACAGAACTTGGGCTACCTGTGAGTTTATGTGGTGAGAGGGCATAGGCAACAATGCTTGGAACCTTCTATTTCAAAATGTCAAAAAAGTTGTTCCCTCTGTTATTACTTGTCATTATGAAGGCCATTATGAAGCCATTATGATTATTAATAATAAACGTGATGTTCGATTAGTTACAGCAATTAACCTTTACAAATTCTCATTAAAAAGCCCCCCCCCCCCCCCACTGTCGGCCTTTACATTTGATCTTCATATGAATCCACAAACCCTAAATCATATTATACTCTCTGCATTTTATTTAATATGAAGATTAGAAAGGTGTGCATGGGATATTAAAAAAATTAATGAGCCCGAATCTAGAAATGGGCGAAAATCATTTCAAAATCTAAAAATTGACCAGTTCAACGGGTGTCTTTATTAACGGAGTACACTTAGAATGACTCCATCGTGTCATATACTACAATAAACGCTTCCAAATCCCCTAAGCCCTCTCCCCTAAACCCAGACCCAGTTGACAACGCCCTCAAAATTCAATTCTCTTCAACACTCATCTCGCATATTAATGGCGAAAACTTCTACATTCCTTTAAAGGGGTACGTGGTGTTATCAGTTGTGCTTCTAGTCATCTGCGCATGTGGCTTTAAGGGCCACGATAAAGAAGACAATCACAAGTATTTTTACGAAATTATTCAGAATTCTCCAGGCTAAATACTTTTTTTTCTAATCGATGTTTCGTTTAGTAAACCATAATCCAAGGCCACAGTGCATCTTTACATGTTTATCCATAGATTCCAAACCGTCAGAGAAAATCATAAACGCTATCATAAAAAACCTTCTCCATCGAGTACGCATCCTCTTGACATCATCTGAGTTTGACACATTGTCTCATAATCGGGTAATATTTCGGACAAATTCTTCTTCCTCTAGGAATTCGTGACGCGCAAATAATGCCCCATGCTAGGCTCTTGGTTACTCTCAAAACAGTTAAAATTTTTTGAAAATTTATTCAGAGAGGAAAAAAGATAAGAATTTAGAAAAAAATCATTTGTGTATCTAAGCAAGATTTGTCGATGAGACATTCTAACCACTAAACATGACTAATTCCTCGATCTACTTATCAGTTCAAGCCATGGCTTTTCACTTATTGTGTCTCTATATCATATACATTAGCTGTCTTACATTACCACACGGATCATGCGATGATAAGCTGGTTTTAGGAAAGAACAAAATGGTCATTTTCACGAGAACCAGAGACTATAATATCGCTAATAAGCATTACCTATTGATATATTAGTTTTCTTAGTTAGTCGATAAACCATAGTGTAAATATTAGTTTTTCAAAATTGACGTTACATCAAATATTCACGGTATATCTGGAAAAATGATATAAAGTCAAAAGAAACTAGAATGCCTGTCGGACGGGAACACCGTCATGTTTAGGGGTGGAGTCCGTAACCATGAGTGTTTAGCTATTTTGGACGATTTTCGTCCAAATCTGCATGTTTAAACGAGAAAGTCAAGTTTGTGAATTCGTGATGAATGAGTTGAATTCATTCATAAAGATTATGGCAGGTGTTTATGGCGTGTTGCAGCTGGTAAATATTCGCAGTATACTATGCATACAAAACGAGACTAAGGCGAAAGCATTTGTAACCATTCTAAACTATAGAATTACTTGTGTTACATTTTAGAGTAAAGTTGAATTACTTAGAGCTACATAGAATTTCGTACCGTGTTGTAAATATTACTAAGAGACTTGCAAGTGAAACAGGCTATACTTCAGCTAGGTAATATTAGCAATAAGCAAGGCCCTAAATGATCATTGCTCATTACGCGTAGAAATTATTCTTCAGCCTTAAAGAATGAAGTTTGAGTATTAGCTTGCTCGACGTGCAAGCATTAGACAATCACTCATTGTCAAGACATCTTTAATAGGAAATACGGTCTGACTGCTGTTTGCGAATGTTGAATAACATTAAAGTTTATTAAAGATATTCCGTATGCTCAAAGCACAAGTCGAATATTCAAATATTTCTAAATGCGAAACCACGTAACGACAACGTTAAGTGATTAGTACCGCAGTATTGAAAGAATAAAGACTCTCGAGATTTTTTTTCGCGGGGAAAATAGAAGTGAATGGGAACGGGAATTATAAATATGTCTCCACACGACTGGTTTTCACGCGTAACGATATCGTAGATAAAATAACCATCGGCGATAACTTACATGTCAACAAGCTGAACAAGAATAAAACAGAGAAGCAGCCTTACCCCTTTTCCACCGGCTTCGACGAATAATTCAAACGGTATGGCAGCCAGAAAGTCAATAACAAACCATGACTTAAGGTAGTTGCAGGCTATCTTTCTTGGGTTTAAGACTAGTTCGTCTGTTCCTTGTCTTGTATAGGTTGAACGAAAATTGATGAGAATGTCAACAACAAACATCAGGTCTACAATCAAGTTTACGATGCCAATGGCGCTGCCGGCTTTGAGTTGTTGTAATGGAGACTTTTGAGATTGTCCAAACGCTGCCGTATATGGAATCTCTATGGAAGTATAGATCACTAGTAATAACACGAACCAATCCCAAACCGCTTTGAATTTTGAGTTGTGCAGTATAATGTATCGGGGAAGCTTTCGACCCTTTGCATTTTCTCGAATGTTGAAAGTAAGCTTGTCCAAAGCTGAGGGCTCAGGCATTTCCTACGGATAACAGCAATAAAGTACTATTAGTACAACCTAAACACGTATACTTACTACTTAAATGCGCGCGTAATCTTCATTTACGCATAACTGTGGGAAATAGTACCTTGGATTTCTTGAGCGGGGTGGTCAATTCGTGAAGTTCGGGTGCTGCATCTCGCTCGACCTTTTTAAAGAATCGCATTATTCAACAGTTTGCGATCTTTGGTGTACAAGACTTCTAGCTGTACAAGTTAGGGTTTGATGTTATTTGGGTACAAAGTGTAAAAACATTTCCACTGAGAGATCCCAACGAGGAGTTCCAACTTAGAATGAGGAGAAGAAGTTATGTACCTTGCGGCAATTAGCCAAATAAATCGACTTAAAAAAAGGTCCGGTCTACCCTGGCTGACACAAGACCGATAGAAGCATATAAATAAAGTATAACTTCTTAATTTAAACTTTGTTTTGTTCTCAAGTAATAGAGAATTGTGACGCTCCGCATTCTAAATGAGTTTTTGCCGCAGCAATACTAACGTACTCGTGCCGCGCAATTAGCTTTTTTAACCTTTACAAATTGGAAGTATTTAATAGCATTTAGGGTCCCACGAAGGTGGTTTGGCACCAAAAGTCGTTTTACATACGAAACTCGGTTGCATTTAACATTAAAAACAATAACACATTATGGAAATGAACTGGTTGTGTTCAAGGTTATTCAAGTTATCTGCTAAACATGAACTTATAAGTCAATCACAGTTGGCAGTTTATCAAAAAGCGGCGTCGCGTGCATATTTTACAATATTTCGGTACAGTGAGTAAATTTGAAATTCGCCGTTATGGAATTTGAGTGAGATCTGTTGCCATGGAAAGAGACTACGCACTGCAAATTAAGACTGCTGTTTAATCATTTAAATATGTCATGTTATCGGAATACTGCTCAAGACCGCTGTCCCTAAATGCCTGATAAGTAATTCACTACTTAGATACAGATGGCAGTTTTGTAACTCGTTATCGATCGCGTGATAGTATACTCAAAATATTCGCAAAAAGTGAATTGTGCGTCGGTTAGAATTCCTATTCTGCTGATAAAATTCACTACGTAAGGGCCTCGTGGCCCTAAATTAAGACCTTTTTGCTAAAAAATAATTATCTTTAGCGATAATATTTGCGTAATTTCTTTGTGTTTGCATGTTTTAATTTCTCTCCCAACAAAGGCTTTGCTAGATAAAAAAAAACATTATTATTGCTAGCATGACACTATGTTTACAAAGGCCCTTCAAGGGATAACTCCGTCGCATGGTGAGCGCATAATAAATTCTTTTCATTGATAAGTGAAAAATTGAACGAGCAAAACAAATAGTGATGGAAAAGACATCAATATTCATGATGGAATGAAACCCCCAGCTAGAACGGAATAAGAGGGGTGGGGACAGGCTGGTTATTACAAGGGTGAAGGTACGTCACAATAAAAAATTCTAAACATGGTAGAGTTTTGGCTGTAGAAGGTGTTTGATGAATTCGTCACTCCCACTTTTTTAACACACATTTCGCTTAGTATGAAGACCACCTTTAACCCTTATTTAGGTAATCGTTCTTTAAAAATTGATTGAGAAATTTGTCAGTTCCAAGAGTTAATAGTTAACGCATTACTAAAAATATAGCCATGACCTGATAACAACCATTTTCTTACTCAATAGCATAACCCTTGAAGACACGTTTGTAAAATCGTGCCGAATTTTAGTTGGTATTTTTTAAATTGTTAGGAAGAGCCTTTATCAATAAGCAATCAATCTCAATAAAAGATATCGTTTAAATCTCTCCCTATTACGCACGAACCTCCTACCATCCCCTTATCACACTCAAAGCGAAACCAACAGATACAGAAAGGGCTTGTCTGTTTAGTTGGAATTGTCTTCATTTCAGAAAAGCCTTAATGCTATCAGTGAGTGAGCTGATATCGCAGATGTCAGGGTTAAATTACCAATCGTCGTGCTGCGCTAATTAATGTAATAGTCGCGGTATGTTCTGTAGGGCTTAATGCGACATAAATTGGTCGAATGTCCTGCCCAGAACACCGCAATAAACGGTAATGAAGGATCCGAGGAGCCTGAGTAATTAGTTTAAACAGACACGCCTTGAACGATAGAGCAAAAAAATGGCATGAAATTTTCAAATTCTCAATATATAAGCTCAAGATTCCGCATACAAGGAGTTCCTCTCACCAAAAGGTTAATTCCAAATTTTTAAGAAATTTAGAAGATATGAAATTTAGATATTAGCGAGCAAAGTTGGCTTAATTTCTGATCAGAGCCCGACTTCTCCCTAAAAACGAGGAGAATTCATACTTTAAACATTTGAAAATTGCACTTCAAGTTTTATATCTCGAAGACATTATTTAGAAAAAAACATTTTTTGATATGTTGGTTTACATAACATAAGGAACCTCTATGCAAAAAATCAAGCTTACCGAAGTTAACCAGACCTTATTTTGGGAAAACTTGCCATTTTTTTGCTCTGTCGCCTTGAACGATTATGTATTATTCATAGTGGCTCAGGCCTTGTACAATGAACTTATCTGCAAGGGGGATATAATTAATTATTTTATATAGATTAGGGGGAAGCAGATCTTGGGTGCTTCGTTGCGTTGTTCAAATTTATATTTTTGTCAAGAGGCATTTGAAAAGATTGCAATTCATCAAGCGTCTGTGTAATTGTGCACATAGCTCTTCTTGTATATCGTTTTGCTGTTACAAGAAATAACGTGTCTTGTGGTCACTGATGATTTCATGTATAAAGGAAGGGAAGGCACTTCCCTTTCAGTTCCCCCCTCTTTCCTCTGTTCCTGTTAAAAGGGGGAGGCTGCCTCTACATGCCCCTACATTTAGAACATGTGAGTTGAATCTTATAGCTTTTTTAGGCGTAGGATTGGGTAAAGAAGACAGGTTGAGATGTTGTTTGTGTGAGAAGTGCGCTGTCATAGAAATCATGCAAAAGAAGTTTGCTGATTTAAGTAATAGAAAAAGATCGTTTTATGGGTTGGGAGCGGGGAAGGTAACACACGACACGTCACAGACAAACGATAGGGCACCCTAAAACACGGCACGTCATAGATAGATGATAGAGCACGATAACACACGACGTCACAGACAAACGATAGAGCACGATAACACACGACACGTCACAGACAAACGATAGAGCACGATAACACACGACGTCACAAACGATAGAGCACGATAACACACGAGGCGTCACAAACGATAGAGCACGATAACACACGACACGTCACAAAGGATAGAGCATGAGAACACACGACACGTCACAAACGATAGAGCACGAGAACACATCACACGAACAAAGGATAGAGCACGAGAACACACGACACGTCACAGACAAACGATAGAGCACGATAACACACGACATGTCACAGACAAACGATAGAGCACGATAACACACAACACGTCATAGACAAAGATAGAGCAAGATAACACACGACACGTCACAAACGATAGAGCACGATAACACACGACACGTCACAAACGATAGAGCACGTTAACACACGACACGTCACATACAAACGATAGGGCACGCTAACACACGGCACGTCAACGACAAACGATAGAGCACGATAACAGACGACACGTCACCAACAAACGATAGAGCACGCTAACACACGGCAGGACATAGCGAAAAAATTAAATTCCCTTTTCTTCACAAATTTTATTCAGATGCAAATATATTCTCACTACGGATATAGTTTCAGAAAATACCTATATTTTTTCCTATCGTATGGTAATAAAATACTTTCCCTTTTGATTCTATTTGTCTGTTTTACTGACAGTGACACGGAGACCATTTGATCCTTGAGGAAGGAGTTTCTTGTCTGTGCAAAAAACGTTTTTGTCATCAATCGTGGCACACCTTATGTCGAGCAAGACGACTTTTAAGCCATGGATTTTAAAAGGATTTTCTGCACAGGCTGAATCATCCGCCCCACCCTCGAATATTATGCCTGCTTGCGGATGGCAGACTGAGTTTGTATCCTAAACTTAACAAAACGTGCAGCCTTAATGAGAGGCTATTATTTTGAGAAAAAAACGCACTCTCATACGTCCACTAACTTCGAGCAGGCATTAAGCGCTATTTGATGGTCAGTGGTTAAAGGTTAATAGCACCCCAAGCACCGGTCAGCGGTTCACTTCAGTAATATACCAAACTGGAACAAATTCTCTCGGATTTCTTTGAAAATATTTGTATTTCTATCTAGTCCTTGACTGTCACGAAAAAGGCAGTACAACTAGCGCACACCCCCAAACAGCAGATACAGAAACATATGGATCCCATCAGAATATAACTCGCAGTGATGACCCAAAACGCGAACATGTAGAGCGTAGGGTTACAGTAGTTCAAAGGGTCTGTCACCGGAGGTATCGGGTTAGGCTTGTATTTACTGTACACCCAAATGTTCCCAGCTATAAACCACGTGAACAAGAACAGATTTAAAACGCCGTCGATGAATTTGCTGGACATTGATTGGTCCTCGTCCATGTCAAGGTCGTCGTCATGACTACGCGCCCGCTGACATAGCACAATAATTGTCTTTAGCATGCCAAACGAGCCCCCCACTATCAGGTAGATGGGGATGAATGGCTCTACAGGGCACTCGTCCTTATACTTGGCGCCTGGAAAAAACAATCAGAAAGAACCTTCAGAAAAAAATTTCTGAGCAGCTCTCAAATAAAATGCAAAATAACTAAGGGATGGTACTTGCGTAAGCTTACCATATATATAGCCTAAAAGATAAGAAGTTTCCTCTGGGAAAGCGGAAAGATCGACTTTCGCAAAGTGTCAATCTTTAACAAAAAGTCAAGGCAAGGCGCAAGAGAAAAAACGTACGTGTGACACGTATTAACAATTGAAATCTATGAATCATTCAACATCAAGCAGATGACCAGGAAGAACCATTAATATTCATGACGTGTATTCTCTTCTCTAATACCTTTTTTTTTAAAAGTTAATCGTAGCGCACGGGAAACTCTTGGCGTGACCCCTTTAACAATGATGCTTTTACTGAAACTTACCCATGATGACCATAGCCATGGGTAAAGCCATAAGTAAGCTTAGGGCTACTGTGCACCCGACTGGAAAACAAAAACAAATATGGATCTTCATGACGTGTAATATGGTTCTTTAATATCGTGTACGTATACTTCATTGGAGAACATTTGACAACGTAATAATGCGACCGATAAGATAATGTTTTCACGCTAAGCGATCACTTCCAAAACATTTCCCTTGGAGAATATGCAGGTGTCCTATTTTCCAAACAAACAATAGCTGTCCGGCTATCAAAACAATAACGGCCCCCCCCGGGATAAAAACGATAAATTGCTGCCAATAAAGTGTGGGGATTTAGCCTTTCTAGTCCCATACCCCTATCTGATGCTCATTTTTGAATAGCACAATCACATACTTGTTCCTGCAAATAGCTGCACAACACGTTTACAGAAGTCCAGTGAACCGTCAGACGTTTCCTTAGCCTCCTTGATCTGTCCGAACAAGTCAGCCTCATATGGTGGCGGCGGTGACTCATCCCAAATCTTCTCCTCATCTCCAGCCAGGTTATTCTGGCTTCCCTTCTCTTGATACTAAAGTTGAAAATGCTAGACATGAATAACAGGAATTCAAGAAGTATAGCTTTAGGGCATCTCACGATAGCGTTACTTTAGGTGTGGTTAAGAAAGGGGAAAGCCCTCCATGGGGCATAGCTAGGAATGGGTGTAAGGCCTCTCATTTTAGTGCTACTTGGGGCGTGGCTAGGAATGGGCGCAGGGCCTTTCATGATGATTGTACTTGGGATGTGGCTAGGAATGGGCGCAAGGCCTTTCATGATGATTGTACTTGGGATGTGACTAGGAATGGGTGCAAAGCCTCTCATAATAGTGGTACATGGGAGTGGCTAGGAATGGGTGCAAAGACTCTCATGATGATTGTACTTGGGGCGTGGCTAGGAATGGGTGCAAAGCCTCTCATGATGATTGTACTTGGGATGTGGCTAGGCATGGGTGCAAAGACTCATGATATTGGTACTTGGGGCGTGGCAAGGTGTGAGCTCAGGGCCTTTTTGGTTGGCACAATACTTGATCCTGTCAGAGGGAAAGTTTTAGAGTCATTTTTTGGTAATTATTTTTGGTATGGAGCAATAGTACATGTAAGTCTAAAAAAACTGTCCTGAATATCTTGTACTAGTAGTGTTCAATTATCTTCAAATGCACTCTTCATTCTCATTGTGGTATATTTTTTTTTAAATGAGAGATATGACTTTTGTGAACTTGTCTAATTTCTTGGACAACATTAAATGGTATTGGCAAGATTAAAACCTATTTAAAAGAATTTTTTAATTGCAAACAGAGAACAGCAAATTTGTGGTTTCAGGATTGACTGCTTATGGTGCTAATGGATAATAATGGATATTGGATGATTTTTTATATTTTCTTGTATTCTGTAAAAATATGACTCTGTATATCTCTCTTGATAGTGGATCTGCTATTTGACGCTGGGAGTAAGATGAGTGGGAGTAACCCTCGCCCTAACCCCTCCCCCAATAACATTAAAAGTCATATAATTTCCATCTGCCATGCAGTGTTTTTCAACTGATATTTTCGTAAAGACAACAATAGTGTGTCCAGCCAGTAATCATGTTTGCCTCCCCAATATTCACTTTTCTACAACACTGCTTGACAATTGGCATTTGTTATATGGATTGACAGTATTTTTAGAAATAGTTGTAAATATTTTCATAACAAAATTCTTAATTCTAGTATGTCAAAATTAGTATGCTATGTTGTAATTAATGTAATAATGTTGTAATGTAATAATTTCTCATGCAACAAGCGCTGCTATCAGGTAATTTATATGCAAATAATAAAAGTAATATTAATTATAATCCATCAGTGAGTCTGGAACTGCATTGTTGCAAGGCAATCCTGTTGTCATAGCAGACAATGAGATTATCAATACTCCTATTCCAAAGACACCTCAACAGACCATGATATAACAAAATGTATAACACAATTCTAGGGATTTTTGATAGTTGTAGATTTGAGGGGATACTGTCTATTTTATCATAAATTCTTGCATGTGTATTTCCTGTGTATTTTTCAAACAACATTTGCTGAAGGTAAAAACCCTGTGAATTCCTAAAATTTTTTGCATTTAATCAAAAAGGTTCTTTTGAAAAAAAATATGTTCCAGCATAACAGTAAATAACCCACAAAATAATAATGTAAACTGTCTTCTGCACATGCTGATGTGTACTAGAATGACACAAGTGCATTCTGTACTGATTTTTCTCTCTTTCTTTTGATCATAGTTACAGTAGTAGAGGAGACTTATAAGGAAATTTGATGATCCTCCAAGGCCAAACTCTTTGTTTAGTTTTTGGCCCTGACCATGGTCAAAGCCATTTTACAGTTCTCATGGAGTTTTGTTGCGTAGGTCCATAAGAATCCACCATAAAGGACATTTCTTTTCTGACAATCTTTTAGAGTGATTCAGCTTTTATTGGATCAGATAATCCATTAGCACCAGACATCTTACCCTGGTCCCAGAGCCTCGAGCGTCTCTCTTTTCAGAGGCCAACCTCGCTGGCCACTAAAGAGAGAGACGCACGAGGCTCTGGAGCCAGAGTACAGACATCTAAGAGATAGCAGAACCAGGAGAAACTTTGAACACCCAATAAGGGATAGCAGTTATAACCTATAAGATCTAGGACAATCACACTAATCTACTATTGGAGAGTCCCCACCCACCCCCCCCCCCAGGATTCAGGGGTCGTCCACACTTACATGGATTCGTTGGGATCCGTATACTTTCCCGTCCACACTAACACGCATGCTGGATCCAGTGAATCCAGATACTTTTGAAAACGCAGTCGAACTTGAATAAAAACAGATCAGTATTTTTTTAGATATGCATGCGCATATCTTAAAAATGACATCACCCCCTACCTTTCAGCATTTTCAAACGTTTGAATCTGTGTTAGTGTGAACCACTGGATCCAGGCGAACACGCTGCGAAAACAATAGTGTGGGAGCAAATCAAGTGATGTGTTTCGACGAAACGAATCCTAATTCTTTTGAATCCATGTTAGTGTGGGCGGGGACCCCTCAGAGAGCGCCCTAAAAAAACATTCTTTTTGAACCTTCATCACACCATGGTTTTTGTTTAGGATTCTAGAGCAGACATAATGTATGGTCTCTTGCTTGATTGCTTGCTGTTCGAAATCAAACTCATTCGAATTAGAAACTATTTAAATGTTTGATTCTGTGTGATTATCAAAAATAATCGAATCCAATCATTCGATTATGTTCGATTGCGTTCGATTTCCGAAAATGCTTAGTATCACAAGTTTGGTGCAATTGCCACTAAACAGATTAAACTTAAAACCCCATTTTAATATTGCCTGCCTTAAAATGCACCTTGACCTTATGGCAAAAGAGCAAGGATAAGAGAATGGAGGGAAAATTAAATACCATAATCACGTATATCAAGTTACACAACATATTTATCTAAAAAGAACAGCGATTCAAGTTATATAAACGGGATATACAGAAACAGATAAACGCTATTCTATTGTGCTACTAGAGAAAGTACAACATATTCATAGTTTAGGTTTTATTTAATTTGAAACCAAATTTAAATTGGTTTTATGAATCACATTGCAACTGGAAAATGACCGCTTCTAGAAGTTTTTGGCGGTGCCAGTTATTCTACATGAAAGGTTGTACTGATAAACACTATAGAATTATAATCAACGAGAACAATTAAACCCAACCGTTGAAAATGAGCAGTTAGTTCTGCTTTAGTGATTCTAGAATTTTTCTATTCAAAACGTTTCGAGAATTCGTGACATAAACTTGGGGTGCGGGAGAACATACAAATTTATAGCGAGAAATTAGTGAAGACCGACTCAATGATCAAACGCTATATTTTATCTAAAAGTATAAAGTCAGGGAAGGGTAAATCGACTGTAAAATATCATGTAGATTTTACCTTCAGCTGAAACGCGCGGATATTGTTCTCAAGTCTTTGGATAGTCCGCATTTTATCCGAGTCGAGTGGCAATTTGCTAGTAAACCGAGGACGACAAAACATAAGTCTTTACTGGAACAACTAAACGACTGATATCAGCTGTTTTCAAAGAAACATCTGCCTCTTAACCGGCTCTATTAAAACATAAAAGTGGAACCGGAATATGAATATGCCTCCGATAACAAAAGTTTAAAGGATCCGGTTCGGGTGAAAAAGTGATCATGGCCAACACATTATTCCATCACCTCAAATTTGATTACGACAGCCAGATATAAGGTTATAGATAAAGGGAAAATATGAAAGTATAAGCCATAAATATATGCACTTACCATTTTATTCTAGGACGGTTGGCACACAGGGAAGCACGATAAAAAATAGGTAAATAATTCTAGGGGCGAAAGGTAGCAGATTTGACTTGTGAAGTTTCGTCTCCGGCCATCTTATAAAGCAACAGGTCCTTTTGTCAGGTTTTTCAAGGCCAAATCTTCATATTCATTCTAAAATTCCTAATAAGCTTATACAAGGAAATATATATTCAAGAAAAATGCAAAAAACTACGACAAGGATTCGGCGCCAGTGTTGTGATCCACGTTTATGCGGACGTAACGGAGTGAGAATAAGGTCGAATTATCAGCCAATCAGAGCTCACGATAGAACAAAGGCCATATACGAAATCATAAATATTGTACGGTTTGCAGAGGTCCGATTACGATTATTGCCCCTGGTTGTGCTTCTTACGAAATTATAAGTCTTACAAAAATCCAAAAATGCACAATGTAAAGTTTGGATAGCATCTATCATCACAAGTTTTCTACCAATGGTGCTTCGCTTTCTTTTCGCTTGACTTCCCATCTTGGCTTCGCTTGTCTCGCTATGCGGTTATCAGTGACGCGAATCAGCGTCTAAAAAAGCGTTCTTCATAAAACCCTGTAGGTAGGGGGGGGGGGGGGGAGTAATAGAAGATTTCCGTCCAGGACACCTTTTAGAACAAAGGCTCATAAGTTAATAATAGAATTTGAATGAAATTCGTTGTGTCCGGACGGACACAATGAAGCTATTACCATGATACTGCCCCTTTAAATTTCGTAAGCCTTCCATTCCTAGTAATATATTTTTTCCGGAGCGCGCCTTCTTCAACCCCCACCAACAACAAAAAAACGGAAAAATGAAAGCTTTTCTTTGTGGTATTTTTTCCTATCCTTAGAATCAAAAGATGCCCTTTCGGTACCTTGAGGGTGTGAGCAAACCCCAAAACAGCTGTAGTAGTCTATTTCTATTTGTTTTTGTTTTTATCATCGTTATTGTTTCATTTGTACATGTTAGCTGATCCAGCAGTTATGTACTATACACAAGAATTTGAAAATGATCTAATAAAATTGACAACTGGACTCAAGCTCCATCCACAGAGTTTCAAATCATACATGAAAAATTAAAGAATACAGAACTTGGGGGGGGGGGGGGCAGAGTATGAAAATGGTTTGCAACACTGGCTTCAGCATCTTTGTCTTCTGTGTTTATTTAGTAACTTGAATAATACACATTTACTTTAGTTTGCAGTTATTTGATACAACAGATTATTTACTTTGATGCCATTGTGTAAAAAATATTACTTTGATCCACATAATGCATGAGTATGGAGAACATATATTACCATGGTCGTCATAAAAACAAATCTATCAAATTCAGTTTAATGAAGAAAAAATGCATATTCGTTGTTAACCTCAAATAAGTCAAAAACAGAAACAGCTTGGAATTGGAAATAGTGGATCATCATATCAAGAAACACCCTAATTGCCTTACTTTTACTGCGAGTGATATGTATCCCATATACTTAGACAACGAACATTTACCTAATGATTTCATTGCTAGGGAAATAATTATTAGGTTGACCAAGTCAAACAATTCTGACAAAACACAAAATCACAGTTTCTAGTTTTCTTACAGCTGATTATATCATTAACACTATACTTCTTAACATATTGCTTGACTATTTTAAAGGTTTTCACTAGCACACATTGTGCCATGATAATACCAATGTCCTAGAAAAGAATGGTATTCAACTCTGTTTAATCAAATTTTACCTTACAGTAGTTCACAATCCTAAGACTCAGAGATCGCAGCGGCACAGATACCAACGCAGCACAAACAGAAACAGATGGTACCTAGCATGATGTATGTAGCTGTTGTCAACCAGAATGCAAACAGGTACAGGGTTTGATTACAGTACGCGTTCCCTGAAGAAGGGTCATAGTTTGGCTGGTAGTTGGAGTAAATCCAGACATTGCCGGCGATAAACCAGGCTGTCAAAAAGCAGTCAAGGACAGACTCTAATGGGTTACGGCGCTTCTGTTCTTCCTCTTCCCCCTCTTTCTTCCTTGCTCGCTGGCACAGTGATACTAAGTTTCGAAAGATCCCAAAAGAGCCACCGACAATCAGGTAGATTGGGATTTTGTCCTCAATGGGACATTGGTTCTTGTATTTCGCACCTTAGAAAGAGAATTTCATAGACATGAAATCTAATAAAACATGAATGAACACAAAAACACATCTAACAATTTTACAGTAGGTATTCTTAAGAGAGGGCATAACAAAAGGGTGTAACAAAATTTACAGTCTGCTTGTTATTCTCTGTGATTAGCCTTTTAAAATAGAACTCAAAGGCTAAACAGAAAGTATGTGAAAATAGCAGTTTTTAACTAATTAATTTAGCTGAAAATAGGTTCTAATACAATTAATTAAGGGGATTAGGCTATGCTTGTTGTTAGCAAAAGAAACATGTTATTTCTTGATTCCTTGCAAAACTTTTGTTCTTTTATAAAATTACTTTTTTGATAAAATAATCTTCCATCCGCCTTCAAGCAAAATTCCACTGTTCACAAAAAAGTGAAAAAATTCTCAACCTTTAAAATAGTCTGGAAGAACCTTTTAAATTGTAAATATTATCTTTTTGTAATACTCACCAATAACAATCATAGCGATTGGGATAGCCATAATTAGAGCAATAGCAACAGTGCATCCAACTGCAACAATAAGGGGTGATTAAGAACACCTGAACATATGATCTTATCATGATAGCATTGATCAAAGATTATAGAAAATAACCTAGATTAAAAAGCTCCCCTTTTTAAGGGTTTGCCCAAAAAAGTCTTAGCCTTGTTGTAAAAACAACTTAATGTGATGTATTGAATGCTATGATTCTTTCAAAGAATGATTTGTTATTCTCTATTCTCCAAGGGGGGACTCCCTTGATAGGGATATATTTTTGTTTACTTTTGAGTGTTTTTTTTTGTATAAATGACTGAGTACACTCACTTGTGCCAACCAGGAGAATAATAAGCTTCAGCAGGAAGTCAAACACTGATGATGACCTGCTTCTCACATCTTTTATCTCACCAAAGAGTGATGAGTATGGTGGAGGTGGCTCTGGAATGGAATGGTGAAAATGTTAAAAAAAATGTTGAGGGCAACAGTAGAACAGTAACACATATATTACTTCAGCTTAAACATGGCCTTCTCACTAAGCAGATATTGTTTTGATTTCATTTTCTGGATAAATAGTACTTTAGTATTTGTTTATAATTCGACTTGCAAAATAGCTCTTGGTGACTGTAGTCCAATTCCTCCCCAAAGGAAAGGATGTAAAGACCAACTACACCAAGAAAAGATTTAAGGGAGATTAATTTCTTGACGACTTATACTTAGGGCGTATTCAGGGGCATTGCCTGGAGGGGGTACACAATAATAGATATCCTACAGAAAAAGTACAATATTTGACAATTCTGAATAAAACAGAATCAGACTATGGTAGTCAAGGAGGCGTGTGAGTACCTCCTGCTCATCCCCCTAGCCACGCCCATGAGGGCAAGAACCAAATGAGCCTCCACTGCATTAAAGAACAGTGTACACCAAGTAAAGACTGTAAAGAGGTTTCAGGGGAGATAGTCAACATCTACCCTCTTTAGACACAGGATGAGGTCACATCGAGGTCACACTGAGTATGATGGACACACACCTGTTGCCTCTTGGTATGACGGCAGACCCCCTGTCTCGGTGCCACCGTAAGAGGGCGGAGCATTTGACTGTGCTGCTGCTGCAGCTTCTATATCCTTAAAACAAAACATGTGTTTAATATTTAAGAGTGACTATCATTTATTAGTGACTATCATTTATTTTTCGCTCCTTCACATTACCAAGTCACACAAGGCACCCTTTCCATTGGCTATTTCAAGTAAGTAACATGGCCTGCACCCAGGATTTTTTCTGGTGGAGGGTGGTGCGAAATCCAAAAAAGTTGGCCTAGTTTTTCCGGGGTGGGGGTCAGGAGAGATGAGGTTTCGGATTAAAACCTTACCATCCCCCTTTCCCTTCAAAAAAGGATATTCTAGGCCATTTTTATGCCACATTTATAATCGGATTTGTCTACAAAAAAGTTTGACTTATTGATTTATGACATCCCAGATTGATCTATAACACCTTTTTTATCTAATTATCTTATGCTTTATAGTTTTGGCTACAAAGAGCATGTTTATTGTGAACCGTAAGTTTACTCTCCGCCGTTTTGGGGGGTGCGAACGCACCCCCTGCACCCCTCCCTGGGTACAGGCCTGGTCACCAATATATTTTTAATCAAATACCATCAATAACGTATCAGACTTCATTTAAGGATTGTCATTTCAAAGTATTCTAAAAAAAATCGCTTATCTTACAATTGTAAACAATAGCAAAGAGTGGTTGATCAACATTCTTTAAAATACACAGGTTATTATGTTTTTGTAAACACACATTTAAGAAAGATATAAACTTTTGAAACATTTAAAATTATTATTTTGTATTGCATTCTTGAGCCCATCAAGTCAATATCCCGGCCCAAGTGGTTTAAGCCATTAAGTGGGTTTACAAGAAATCACTTTAAATTAACTGTGTCCCAGATTGTTGGTCAAATTTCTTTTAAGGCACATGAAATATGTACAGTCTTTGAGGCATTGCAATACCTTATTATACCAGTAACAAATTCATCGGGTATGGTAAATGCCTTTTATACAATAATCTTTTTAAATTGGTAAAAGGATCTATTCTAAAGTTGAAAGAATGGAAACATATAAATAATCATAAATACCTAACATAAGTAAGGGATATATAAACGTATCAGCATAACATCTAATAGAGCTATAGGCCATTTGTGGTTAGCGGTTGTTTTCCGTGCCAGGGAAACAAGTTCTGTACTACAATAGAAACACATTTAAATCTGTGTACACAACTTGGGGAGGGGGAAGCTCATCTTTCTTCGGCGATACTCGCTTCCTCCTTGACGAAGCCAGAAACCGAATAACGCTCCATTTCACTATTCTATTTTCTAGTCAAAATAGGCATTCGTATTAATGCATTATTAGTGTTTTTAAAGCTTAATGTAATCTTCTTCACACGAAACAGAAAAACGAACGAATCCGAAGAAGATAGGCAGGCGTTTCGAAGAACAAAGAACCGGAATCTACATTTGTGGCGATGAGTTACCTTCACTTTCTCGATTTGCCTACGAAAGTTCTACATCGTAAGAAAGATCTAAAATATCGAGAAAGCTTTAGGTAGATACTCACATCTAAAGGCCTTTTAGCTGGCTCCTCCATCAGGAAGAAATGTTAAGTCAGAAGTACAAAACTAGACAAGAACTCTGGTTTACGCAAAACCCTCTTTGCCTTTGGTTTCGCTCTGCTTATTTGCGACTTTATTTGGTAGTCATCTGTACCACTTGATCGGGTACCCTGTGCTCCTCACGTGACTTGTCTTATTTTTCGCATAAAGAAAACAATCGATAAAAATAATAAAATCATAGTTAATTTTATGTGATATTTTAAAGTCAAAAATCGGCAAAATCTGCAGTCACATATATCGGGAAAAAAATTCGACGTTAAATTTTCAACAAATAGATCCGTGATCCGGCAAACCGCTTTATTTTTTTCCTTTCAATCCGTAATACGCGTGCCATTTTAGGTCGGGATCCGCCGATCACTCCCCAAGTAATAGATGTATCAGTCTTCTGCTGTTCGCCTCTCACCGTACCCCGGTAATGATCTTCCATTACAAAAGGTCCCCCCCCCCCCCCCCATCAACTTTTAACTAACAACTATTCTGTCATCACTGGTGTCTTCATTGTATTGGCTGACTCACATGAATTTATTTTCAAGCAATTCCGGAAATTAAATATGATCTCTTACCATGGTGCCACGCGCTAGCGTGACATTTTTCCGACAGCAAATATCAGCGGGAAACCTTTTACCTTAAAATTAAGGCATTAAGTACAGAGACAAAGGTGCGACAGCGTAAGTTAAACGTGAGAGCCGAAGCATGACAAAAGGCAGTAGCGGATCAGCCCCTTGGGCTGCCAGAAATCCATATAAAAGTAAAAATAATGTTTCTTTTCTCGCCCCCTCTCTCCTGCCTCGTACCCAGGCGTCTCAAGTCAGTAAAAACAAGTGTACCCCTGCACGCGCTTAGTCCTGTCACGCTAGTAAGCGCCTCCCCGTCCAATACCCTTGAGATGCTACCCAGGCTACTGAAAGGACAGTTTGTTATCACAATCCAGCTATATCCTATTACGGGTAGGGAAACTTGCCTTCGAGCTTCCACAAAAGCAGGTTTCATCCTCGCGATATCGTCATGTCCTTTGTCGCCATCGCTTTCATCGGGGCAGTACTTGCGTTATGGATTGCCTTTAAGTTCCTTGTGCCTAGAGGCCGGGTAGGAAACTACAACAACAAGTATGTTCTTATAACTGGCTGTGATACAGGATTTGGACGGGACACCGCCATTCGCTTAGATCAAATGGGATTTAATGTGTTTGGCGCTTGTCTCACTGACAAAGGAATAAAGAGTCTAAAGGAAGCTTGTAGTGGAAGACTAGTGGCGTTTTTGATGGATGTTACCAAGCACGAACAGATAGAAGCAGCGTACGCTAAAGTAAAGAGCTGTTTGCCGCCTGATACGGGTAGGTACGCGCAGACTGTCAAAACAGTCTAGCGTCAAAAATTTATTTGTTTGAACATCACGGATTGTAGAAATAGGAATTGGCTCAAGGGAAAGTGGGAAATCGATGGTTGAGTTATATATGATATACTAACAAGGCATTTATGGTAAATTATAAGTTTATAATGTTTATATACCACACATCTAACTACAGTGGAACCTGGATTTTCCGATACTGCATTTTACGATAACCTCCCGGCGGAAATACAGTGAAATGTATGAGTAATAACCTCGATCTAACGATATTGGATAAAACGATATTCTCGATTTTACGTTACAAATCTGTTCTCCCAAGCGTAATTTTGACCTCTAATGATATTACTGTTTCTGTTTATAAACAAAGAGAGAAAAACACCACACACGTACAGTACAGTTAATCGATTTTCTTGATTTGACAGATCTTGTTAAATGCAGATTACATACAGAGAGTAACTGTACAGTCTTACACAGAGTAAAGTTACAATATTATTATTTTATAAAAGATGATAATTAACCCGACCTCTCTACAACGATATTCTCAATAGATTTACTTTTTTATTGTAAAATCGAGGACCTCTTTCTAACGATACCTCGATTTTACGATACATATTCTTTCTCCCGAGTCTCGTTTGCGTGACTCTGATACGAGCCTCTACAGGAGACTGAATCTAACTCGGCAAACACGCAGTGCGAAATACATTGCTGCTATTTTTCGCGTCTCTTTTATTTTGCGATTTTTCAAAAATCGAAATCGAGACGCAAAATTAAACTCCCGCGAAATTAACCACTGCGAAATTTAACAACCTCTCAGATTAAGTTTCTCTCTTTTTTAAAAAAATTGATGAGACGATTAAGAACTCTGCAATTTTCACTTTTGTTTTACGGCCTTGATCTAAATATGTTCGAGTCAAGCATAAAATGAAGCATTTTTTTTTGTGTGTAAAAACCTATAATAACATTCTCGAGGAAAAAAGCTTTATAATTTTCGCGAAATTCAATTCCTTTAGAAAATAAATTTGTCTCCAAACACGGGCTATAAAATAACCACTGCAACGTGATGTCTAATGCTTGTAAGAGCCGAATAAACTACGTTTTCTTACTTCAACTTACGACCTTTCAAACGACGCTCTATCTAACCGCCTCCTGGCGAATGAGTAACTCGACCCCCAGCGTAAGCGCGTAGGGACTGAGCTCGCTGGAGGAACCGAAATCAAAGCAAATAAATCCAGTTGAAGTAGGAATAAGTAATTTATTTGGCACTTACAAGCACTATACATCACTTTGGAGTAAAGTCGTCCTATAGCCCGTGCTCCAAATCGCGAAAGAAAGCCAATGCAAATACCCGCAAGTTATACAACTCGTGTTGATGACGATAATTAGTTAACGTCAAACCTACCACCTATACCAAAATTCAAACGAATAGCCAAATCGACATCTAAATGACCCCCCCCCCCAACGCACAGACCTCATAGTACGTTTTATAGAGAAGTTGTTATCATTTAGGTCTATGGGCGTTAGATAATAATGCGGGGTACATGGGCCTTGGTCCACTGGAGTGGTTCACTATGGACGATTACAAGATGCAAGCCGACATCAACTTGTGGGGGCTGATTGATGTGACAAAGACCTTTCTACCACTTATCAAGGTCGCTAAAGGTCGCGTGGTTAATTTCTCTAGCATTGCAGGTGAGTCTTTTTCAACAGATTCGGTTGACATTTTTTCATTTCACCGTCATGAGATTATGCCACTGGAGCCAGTGTCATCCGATAGACACTGTTCGTTTGCTTACTGTTTAACTTACTGTTTTGTTGCAGTTAGGTGTGGTGACACTACATCCTAGTATACTTCATTTAGGGGGGGGGGGGACGTTGGGGGGTCTAATTACCGCAATACCACACAAAATTTTCGAAAATACTGCAATACCGCAGAACAAAATCGGAAATATCGCATACCGCACAAAAGGACGAGATTTTGAAGAGAATGCGCGACACCTCGACATTTCCTAGATTTCCCGCTAAATCATCCCGTACTACCGGTAAATCCGTGAATCGCAGCACTAACACCGCAATAACGCAATATTTTTTACCGCAATACCGTCGTTTAAAAAGCAAAATCTCGCATCTCGCAGTGTTTTGAAAATCGCATCCCTTCTTTTTTTTTTGTTCTTTTCCCGCAATATCGTACCAAAAAAGAGGCCAATACCGCAATACCGCAAACCCCAACGACCCCCTAGTTTTATTGTGACTTGCTGTGTTGCTTCTACCCTTAGTGTACTATTTGATTGTTACAATATGTGTTGGTCTGTCTAGTAAACTGACTGTGTTTTCTTATGGTGTGTTCACCCTATACTACTGTCTATTTTGTTGTGACTAGGTGAAGTCACCCTACACTATAATACTGACTGTTTTTGTTGTGACCACGTGGTGTCACCCTATACTAGTATACAGTCTATTTTTGTGACTAGGTGTAATCCTATACTATAATACTGACTGTTTTTTTGTGACCACGTGGTGTCACCCTATACTAGTATACAGCCTATTTTGTTGTGATTAGGTTTAATCCTATCCTATAATACTGATTGTTTTTTATGTGACTAGTTGTGGTCACCTTAATTAAGCATACTGTTTTTTGTTGTCACTAGGTTTTACCACTCTTTACTAGTATAATAATACAACAAATAGAAAGTATACTAGTATAGGGTGACAAAACCTAGTCACAGCAAAACACACTCATTATACTAGTATAGGCTATTTGCTGTGACTAGGTGTGGTCACCCTATACTAGGTTATACTGTCTATTTGTTGTTGTTGTAGGTGTGGTCACCATATACTAGGTTATACTGTCTATTTGTTGTTGATGTTGTTGTTGTAGGTGTGGTCACCATATACTAGGTTATACTGTCTATTTGTTGTTGTAGGTGTGGTCACCATATACTAGGTTATACTGTCTATATGTTGTTGATGTTGTTGTAGGTGTGGTCACCATATACTAGGTTATACTGTCTATATGTTGTTGATGTTGTTGTAGGTGTGGTCACCATATACTAGGTTATACTGTCTATTTGTTGTTATAGGTGTGGTCACCATATACTAGGTTATACTGTCTATATGTTGTTGTTGTTGTTGTTGTAGGTGTGGTCACACTATTCTAGGTTATACTGTCTATTTGTTGTTGTTGTAGGTGTGGTCACACTATACTAGGTTATACTGTCTATGTGTTGTTCTTGTTGTAGGTGTGGTCACTCTATACTAGGTTCTATACTGTCTATTTGTTGTTGTTGTTGTAGGTGTGGTCACCCTATACTAGGTTATACTGTCTATGTGTTGTTCTTGTTGTAGGTGTGGTCTCCTTATACTAGGTTATACTGTCTATGTGTTGTTCTTGTTGTAGGTGTGGTCTCCTTATACCAGGTTATACTGTCTATATGTTGTTGTTGTTGTTGTTGTAGGTGTGGTCACCATATACTAGGTTATACTGTCTATGTGTTGTTCTTGTTGTAGGTGTGGTCTCCTTATACCAGGTTATACTGTCTATTTGTTGTTGTTGTTGTTGTAGGTGTGGTCACCATATACTAGGTTATACTGTCTATGTGTTGTTCTTGTTGTAGGTGTGGTCTCCTTATACCAGGTTATACTGTCTATTTGTTGTTGTTGTTGTTGTAGGTGTGGTCTCCTTATACCAGGTTATACTGTCTATTTGTTGTTGTTGTTGTTGTAGGTGTGGTCTCCTTATACTAGGTTATACTGTCTATTTGTTGTTGTTGTTGTTGTAGGTGTGGTCACCCCTGCTCTCCGTGCTGCCTATAGCGTCACTAAGTACGGCGTAGAGTCGTTTTCTGACGCCCTTCGGCGCGAGATGGCTCCGTACGGAATCCGAGTCAGCATCATTCAGCCCATGCCTTTCAAGACAGCGCTGTGGGCAGGGATGGCGGAGCGCAAACTGATGTCACTTTGGGACAATTTGAGCGAGGAGATGAAGCAGGAGTATGGTATTGAGTACAGAGACAAAGGTGCGACAGGCATCGGGCTAGCCTGACAAGGCTGGAGAGAAGTCATTACAAAATTTAGAATCAAAATGGGAAAGAGGAAGGTTTTACAGTAGCACTTCTCTTTAAATGCCTCTATTTAGCGGTCACCGATAAAACCACGAATCTTTGAAGTCCTTGCCAATCTCAACAGCGCCTTTCTAAAAATTTTCATTAAACCAGGGGCTCCTGATTAAACCCATATCAAGTTTTACTAAAATCGTATTTCCATGGCTAGGAATTGTTTCTTTTTTTTGCAGTTTGCCAGAGCTTCGAGAAGAACTTTAACAACGCATCGGCCGAGACCCACCTCGTGATAGATGACGTCATAGATGCTATCACGTCATGTGACCCGCAGACGCGCTACAGGGTCGGTACTTTCACCAAAGTCTTCACCTTTCTTGCATCGCTTCCTACTGCCGTGCTAGACACAGTCTACCAGATTAGAAGCCCGGTCGCCGTACCACAGGGAGCCAAGAACTCAAAGTAATATCGTACCGTGATGGTGTTAATTAACGAGTGGGCTTCGTGGAGCATGGAGCTTTATTCTAAACTACAAAAAAATTTTTTTAACATCCCTGGTTTTAGTAGTTTGTATATGTCCCCGATATCAGGGATCTTACGCCAAGGGAAGTCAACCGTGACGATTGCTAACCCAGTCAGTCATGTGGCTCTCAGACTATGTGCAAAAATAAATTGGAACACCGTTTTGTTATCGAGACAATAATGTAAACATGTTTTCAAATAAATGAATAAAAATGTCGCTTTTGATTGTGACAACGATGAAACAGTTATTGTAGGAAAACGTCACACTTCAAATGAAGGAAAGTTGGAGTACCGTATTTGAGTGGGCCCAGTGCCGGTGATTAGGTGCAAGCTTTGTTTCGCGCGCATCGCAACAAAAGTGTAAACTCACACTAAACTCCGCCAACCTGTAGCATTTTAGCCGTTCCCTTTTTACCGATTACAGGTAATCCAGAGAATAATATATATTTTGCAAACACGTACACTTGTAATCCGCATTCCAATCGCGTATAAACTCTTCATCCGAAATCCTGCAGATGTTGAACTAACTGACTTCTTGTAAACAGGTAAGGGGATGTGAGTGCTTGGTACCTATTAGTTAAAAAAACACATATATTATCCATCGATCTACTGAATGCTTTCTAACTTTATGCACGCGAGATATCCATAATTTAATAAGTTCAAAGTTCCGCGCTCACTCACGATTAAATCCTTCCCAAGTCCTTTGCGTTCGTTGAACTAACCAAACCAACAAACTGAACTAAATAGACGCGGGACACCTTAAGAGTGGTGTCGTCTATTCTTCAAGTCCTGTTGTTATTGGATAGATTGATCCATTGTTGTGAGACTACATAAGGCATAGCAGAATCGGAAGTATTTTTGAACATCCCCTAAGTGATGGCAGTTGGTATAACTTTTTACTCTGAAAAACAGGAGGACACACCCAAAAAGCAATATATGTTTGTCATTTAGGGCAGTCAAATAAAGTAAGAAATTGCGCGCGCGCACGATCTGCCCTTTTTTCACGCTCAATTTACATTTTACGTCATTTCTACTATTACGTCATGAAATTTAGTCAATATTATTCGATAGCCCAGACCCGCGTTTGGGATCGGTGCGAGGACGTCTTTAAAAGAGAATCCAAGATGAGTGTTTTCAGCAACAAACGCTTGCTAGTCGTCGGAGCTCTAGGATTGGGCGCTACAGCTTTCGCGGCTTTGAAGTTTTTCTCGAGTGGGAGGAGCTTTGGGCGATATGTCAGTCATCGTACCTTCCACGCGATGGATGATTACCCGGATCTGCGCACCCATAACAACTGCATGGCCAGACACCTGTCGCCTCGCTTGTACACGAAGCTGAAGGATAAGGTCACTCCTAATGGATACACGCTGGATATGGCGATACAAACAGGTATTACAGGGGGACATCGACAACCAAATAGGGGACTTGCGCAAAGAGATCACGTGACTGTTTGGGTGGCAAACAAGCGAGCGCTCAGGTTTTTAGCAGTAAAATAATAGCAACAAAAAGCAACTTATTCAGCGCTTTTTTATAGAAAAGGTTTGGTTTCATTTAAAGATTTTATTTCTTCGGTTCTCTGGTGTGACAATCGCAGTCATTTCTGATTTGTTTGATCATTTGGTTTTGAATTTACCACCCAAAGAGGTCACGTGATCTCTTAGCGCAAGTCTCCTGTTACTTGAGTCAACACGCATGATCTGGTCTGCTAATACAGAGATTTCAAATTTTCATGTTCATACAAAATGTCGCAAGTATAACTGGAATTAGACAGTTTTTTGTCTGTATTTCAAGAGTCGAGTTTAAAGAATTACTTCCCTTTTTCAAACTTGTATACCACATTGCAGTGTTCATTGATATTTTTTATTGTGGGAAAAACTGATTCTTCTAAGCGATGAAGAAACCCTGTTGTGATTCGTTTTGTTTCATAGGCTGTGTGTATTTTTTTGTTTGTTGTTTCATAGGCAGTATGTATGTTTTGTGTGTATTCACATCATTGGTACACCTTTGATACCCGTAACCGGTCATTACCTAGTCGTAGGAAAGCTGATCTCTTGAAAAAGGTAATGATGGCGCGGTAGGTCTCTTGCAGCGGCGTAGCCAGGATTTTTAACAGGAGGGGCCCCAAAAGGCCCTTTAAGGCATTTTCTCCTGTATTTTAGATAATGTCTCATACATTTACTGTATTTTTGACTGCTTAAAAAGGGGGGGGGGTGGCCCCTCTAGGCCACCCATGGCTACGCCCCTGTCTTGGAAGGACTTAGAAAAATAAACAGCCTGATTATGGTAGCAGTTTTTATTGTACTTTTCCCACACCGAGATGTTTGCTTGTGGTCCCGCAGGAGTTGATAATCCCGGCCATCCGTTCATAAGCACTGTAGGACTTGTTGCTGGTGACGAGGAATCTTACGATGTGTTTGCCGATCTCTTCGACCCCGTCATCGAGGAGCGCCACAACGGCTACAAGAAGACGGACAAGCACGTGACGGACCTGAATCATCGCAAGCTGAAGGGCGGTTCCTTTGATGAGAGGTAGGCGCGTGCGAAAATGTTGTTATGTCGTCAAGAGGCTTCATACAATTTCTAAGAAAATCCGAATGGAATTTGATGGAGTGTGTGCACATAGGCCTGTTTTTTTTTTTTTCGATCGCGTGTGCCAAGTAGTGATATCCCTTCTTTAATGGGGACTTTTTTCGCGTCACGTCAAATTTCAGGTATGTACTGTCGACACGGTGCAGGACGGGAAGGTCCATACGAGGATTCAGCTTACCACCTCATTGCACACGCGCAGAAAGACGCTCCGTTGAGAAGGTCGTGGTGGACGCCTTAGACCAGCTCGGAGGTGGGTTACACGACTATACACCACTACCATTTTCTACCATTACTCATACTTAAGAGAAAGAATGCGTGAACAATTGATCTAAGCCCCTTCAACTTAATGTGAATGACGGCTTAGGTGCGATTCATAAACGGGTCTTGATAGAACCGATAACATCAATAATCGATTCCAATTTTACAGGCGACTTATCTGGTACGTATTACCCTCTGGGTAAAATGACCAATGAAGAGCAAGAACAACTCATCAACGATCACTTCCTGTTCGACAAGCCCGTCTCCCCTCTTCTGACGTGCGCTGGAATGGCACGGGACTGGCCCGACGCCCGCGGGATCTGGCATAACAAAAACAAGAACTTCTTGGTGTGGGTGAACGAGGAGGACCACACTAGACTCATCTCCATGCAGAAAGGCGGGGACATGAGGGCGGTCTTTGAGAGGTTCTGCCGGGGACTGAACCAGGTACGATGGAAGGACCACAAGGGGATGGGGATGGGGGGGGGGGGGGGGGGGAGGTTAGCAGCGAAGGTGTGTGGTGTGGATATAGAAGAGACATTGAGGGTGTTGCGACGGACAATAGGGGCTTTCAAAATGCGACAACGGCTACGACGGAGTGACCGAGATAACACTTTAACGCATGGCGACAAATTCCAGAGTAGTTTCGATGATATTACCTAGACTTTAAATTCAGGAACTAACAGAAAGTAACCGTAAGTTTTTTCTAGGATAGGAAACAGAGAAAGGCAAATTTATACTCCAACTGACCCGTACTCGCCAGACCGTAAAACTTGGAATTTCACGTCATGTTTTGGCGGAAAACCGTTGAAAATCTATCAAAATGCATTTTCACGTGCAGCCTTTCAATTCTCAACTTAATTCAATTGTTTTCTACCGTCGCCGTACTCGTAGCCGTACTCGTATCTTAAAGACCTCGATGAGGGGCTGAGGGTACGTCACAGGATTAGCAAAATTTCACCATAAAGCTAGTCTAGGGACGGCGTTGGCGAAACTAAGAACGCCTTTTGAGCAAGCTAAAAGGGGAATTCTAACACTTGTCATTACATGTTCAGGTGGAGGCTTCGATAAAGAAGAAAAATCATGAGTACATGTGGAATGAGCACCTCGGTTACATCCTCACGTGTCCTAGCAACCTGGGCACTGGCCTACGCGCAGGCGTACACGTCAAACTACCGCTGCTCGGAAAGGTATCGCAGGCAGCGTAACCTGATGCTATGTAGAAACCTAGAAAATTCATTTTGAAAAATTTAAAGATAAAGAATATGTTATTTATCACTCTGATCTAGCGCAGCTTTGGTGTACTTTAGTAGAATCTCCGATAACAGATCACACTAAGTTTTAAAACATGTTTTCAACACGTTTTTGTGATAGTGTGAACACAAAACGAGTTGTCAGAAGTAGCCAAGAATTAGTCTAGTAGCTTTTGAGAAATCGTCGTATGGTTTTCGGGAAAACTTGAGTAGGACATAAAGTGTACGCTTTACTAGCGAAGAAAAATATATGTCACCAAAGGTAGTTTGTTTAAATTTTCATAATTGCTATCAGATCAAAGTTTATGTTTTCAATATTGCAGCACGCGAAGTTTAACACGATTCTGGACTCGCTGCGGTTACAGAAGCGAGGCACAGGTTAGTAGTAGCTAAACTATAAGTTTTAAAGAACTCGCGCATTTTGATGATACTTCACTTGACTTATGATGCTCCAATCACAAAGTGCTCTCGTGCGTGTACTTCAGTTCAGAAATGCACCAGGTCTTTCACGGGTTGTTTTGTGATAAGCGGGGTTTTATTTCACGTGTGCTCTACTATTCAAAATGCTCAAAGCAATGTCTTATTATAGGTGGGGTGGATACAGCGGCCGAGGGTGGAATCTTTGACATCTCAAACTCTGACAGACTCGGATTCTCCGAGGTACGACCACGTAGGATTGAAGTGTGTCATAACGGCACCAAATGTAGCTGTTTTTGTTTGTTGGCGGTATTGTTGGTGATGACAATAATAACTCTTGAAGATGATAGCGTGATGTCTGTTATTATGTAAATGATAGGAACTTTTATGATGATGAAGATGATTTCGGTGATAGCTAATAAGTGATGATGAGTATTATGCCCATGACAATTGATGGAGGAGGCTAATTGATGGAGGTGGTTAATTGAGGGTGGGGGTTAATAAATGTTGAAGGTTATGACGACAATGATAATATGATGGCGATGTTACCTCCATTGTTACCACCCTCACCATGCCGTAGCAGGGCCTTCGGGTAGCAGGGGGTGGGTCACTCAATTAAAAGGAAATGACCAGTAGGGTGTGCCCCCGATGAAAAAGGTGATCTTCCTGTCATCATCCCATGTGTGGTATCTATAGGTGCAGCTTGTGCAGAAGGTGATTGACGGCGTCAGCCTGCTCATCCAGATGGAGATGCGACTTGAGCGCAATCGCCCGATCGACGACCTCATCCCCTCGGCCTGAGCACCCAGCCCTCACATACTTGACCAAATGACCAAGAACACGGTGAAATTGAACCACGTAAATGCAAGAGAGATTTGTCTGGATAATGTATAAACAGGATTTGTCAAATTACTCTTTCTGAGGAAGCTTTAACCAGGAATGTCCGTAAAACATTAAAACATGACGTCTGTAAATAACTAGAACAATAAATCAACTTATGAAAATTTCGGGAGCTGCCTGCATCATATATGACTCGCCGATACTTTTGGAACGAGATAACAAAGAAAAGGCTGAGCATAATATTGTCCTCAAGCCAACCTCGTGTGCGAGCCACGTGTTGTGTTTCGGCGCACTCACTGATTCTGACCAATCAATCCATAAATCTGTCTCACGTGACACCAAGTCTTCGAAGCCCGTATGTTACCTCTTGTCACGTCGCGTATTTCTTGTAGCAGAAGCCAGCAATGGCTGCGCCCGCTATGCCGAGGAGTAAAAGCGGAGCCATTATTGATCTTGATTTCTGTGAGCCTTCTGTGCTGTACTTCGGGTTTATCAGATCCGCGGATATAAGCGCTGTCTGAATCGAGAGCTGAACATAAAAAAAAATGATTACAGTTTACTAGTGTTAATGACCATGTGTCCGATCTATTGCAAAACAATCTATGGAAACAGAATGTGTATTTCCGTTAGTAAAAAACAAAACAATCAATCCTTCAGTAAAAACGGCGCCTATATTGTTAATACATAAAATATTACATGCATTGAATATCAACGATTAAATAATAATAACAGTAGTGTAACACAAATTGAATCCAGGATCTTAAATACATCATCGAAGTAGGAGTACAGGATACTTACTTCATTCACACGTGTCTGCAGGGCAGCCATGTCATGCTGTAGAGATGCAGCGGTTGAGGATGCTTCTCTGGCGTACAATACAAGTCCCTCCGCCTCGCTAACATCCTGAAATCAAAACAGACAGTTCCAATAATAGAAACTAGTAAATGGTGGCGATCAGGGCCAACAATGTTGGGAAAACGAGGCGTTGCTTGGTCAAGTTATATGTATGTTTTAGACACGGAGCAGTAAGTAGTATTGCTTGGTCAATTAATGATTAAAACACATAGCTTTGCTTGGTCAATTGGAAAACATTTAGCATTACATAGCATTGCTTGGTCAATTGGAAAACATTTAGCATTACATAGCATTGCTTGGTCAAGTAACGATTGGACAAGCATTGTTTTGCATAATGATGGTTTGAAATATGGCGCATTATGGAACAGTGCTTGGTCAAGTTATGTTGAAGCACGGAGCATTGCATTGCATAGCATTCCTTCGTCAAGTGGTGTTTGTAACATGCATATTTGGACACTAAATCGCACGATGCTTCGCAAACATTTTCCTATCTTGTGGTCAACAGAGCGTTATCAGACTTTGGAGTTGGCGCTTTTTGTTTCATTTTATCTAAGCAAACATACCTTTATAAACATAGTAGGATCCGAGATGGCTTGAATCTGTTTTTGGGCGTAGCCGACACTAGCATGGATAACCGACAGATGCTTGCTGATGTTTGCCAGTACGTTTGTCACCTCCGGGGCACTGGGAATAAAGATGGGAAACTTTGAAGATCATAATATTAACAATTACATCATTACGGTCACAATTAACATAATCATTAAAACATAATCCCAAATGGCTACCAAAAGGACATCATTATTATCAATGCAACAATCATCATTTACCCGAAATAACACCTTTGTCATAACAATCAAGTTATCTAACCAGACGCAACATTGACCACCATCACCAGCAGTATCACTATTGCTATTATCAATCAACATCATCAACTCACCGCCACCAACATAAGCATTGACATCACCACCAACACCAACACCAACATCAACACCAACATCACCACCAACACCAACGTCGTCCCAAAAATAATCATCAACCAACACCAACACCATCAACCACAATAACCATCAACACCAACACTAACGTCGTCCCAAAAATAATAATTAACATCACCACCAACACAATTATCTGTATTATCAACATCACCATAAACATAAGCATCATCAACATAAATATCAACACCATTATCAGCATAACCACCAACAACACCATAAACACAACACCATTATCAACATAACAATACCATTATCAATACCGTTATCTGTATTACACCATGTAGAATCCATTCATAACACTTATAAAACAGTATTGACGCCTCCTGAAGCCCACCTAATTAACTTTTTATGTTGCTGTAGCGAAGTGGTTGTCCATTCTTTGCTGTGCACATCACAGATGGCGTCAAGAAGCTTCTTGCGTACCCCAACCTGTGAGATTCCCATCTGTGGAATATTAAAAAAAGGAATATTCGAGATAAACTAACTAAGGCAGTTCTCCATGTCTATATCTATCGAACACCAGCATTAGAAACTGAAGCCTTACAAATTATGTATAAGAAACTTGTGTAAAATACAAGCTACATACAAGAAGTAGCTGGTGAAAATATGTAATTAACGCTAAGAAGAGACTGATTTGAAAGAAGAAATTAGAAACCGTAAACTCTTCTCTTCTGATGTTCATCATGTAAAGGTGGGCTACCCCTTGTAGATACCATTCGCATTCTAAACACACCTGTTTAAGGTCATGTTCTGTCATTTTTAGTAGATCTGTAAATACAACCTTGTGCTCCTGGAATGCAAGTCAAGGATGAGTACTGAGTGAAAAATAGTAGATGTTTACAGGATATTCTTTAAAAAGTAAGAAAAGAACACAGCAAGAGGTGTGCATACCTTGAATTTTGGTACTAAATGCCCAAGCTCAAGTCCACTCAGAAACAAATGGAGCTCATCACAAACAGACTCGCTGGGGAACAAGGGACAGGGTTTGAATTTCAGGTGAAATTCAGGTGTTATAACCTCCTTTTCAAAGGAACAATCACTCTGGATGGTTTGCTACTGTTTCTCTGAACAATTTCGGGGTTTCAATAAGGTATATCAGGGATCAGCTTTATTTTTTTGGATCAGGGATCGAAATTATGTTGGCTGGATCAGGATCAATATATTCTCAAAATGTTGGGATTGGGGATCATTTTTTAACGCAAGAATCGGGATATCACTTGAAAAAAAAAACACAGGTTAGTACCTTGCAATTTATAATTTGGACTAAGCCAACTTTCCCTATGTCTTATTGTACCTGCACAGTAACTGTCTACTTTGCTACTTTAGCACTAAAGCCTTACTTGTCCCCCTCTACTCTGTTAACCCTAGCCAGCCTTAGTCCCCCAGATGAAGCAGCCTCAAGGATCTCAGCTATCTGTAAGGAACAAACAAAGGAAGCATATCAGCAAGCTTATCACAGGAGCAAGTAGAACAGGCTATAGATGCCACATCCTAGGTGCCACAGCAGACCACAGTTAAGTACAACAGGATACAGATGGACCAGAATATATAAAGCAGAAAATAATGCCATGGACCGACATGATGGAAAACATGACATGATGCTTTAAATAAGCCAATTTCACATATAATAAGGCGGAAAATTTCTCTAAGTACTTAGTGAGTAATAGCAAACAAAATATCAAATGTGACTTTTTTTAATTGATGCCACTTTTTGTAAAGTGTCATTGAAAATTGGGCTTTTCGTCCCTGAGCCCATACATAGCGCAAGGATGATCAAGGAAAAAATATCTTAAAAAGCCAAAGTCTTGCTATGTGCTTCTCGACCTCACGTTATTTGTGAAAATCAGTTCGGAATACAAGGAACTGATGGCAATTTTACAGGTTTTTCCGTCATGTCCCATGGACCCCTTCTATTATTACTAGATGTCTAAAGCACCAAGGGTATTTCCCTTCTATTTTTTATTCCCTCTTGTTCCCCATTTGCTTGACTGCAGTATTTGGGTCCCTGACAAAGAACTGAGGTACAGTAATCTGGTGGGCCCATGGAAACCTCAGCCAACAAAAGAATCCATTAGAATCTGCGCTATTCAACAGGCTATCTGCTCTAAATTATCAGTCACATCCTCAAAAAAACTTCCAATATACACACTGCCTTTGGACGTTTTCTGTTAAAATCATGGCTTTAGGGAGCCTAGGAGCTTAGAGATTATTATGTAACTGACTGGAAGTAAACTGGTACAATTGCCGCTTCAATACTTTTGCCACTTACCGTATCATGCCCTTTAGAATAGGCAATATCACAAGGCGCTTGGCCATCACTACTATAGAGCTGAGGGTCTGCCTTGTAATCTAGCAGCACCCTTACAAGCCTTCCATGGCCCTCTGATGCAGCCCATGATAAGGCCTAGAAAGACAAATAATGTTTTTAAAAGTAGAAATCCCCTCAAACAGGACTGGGGTGGGGCTGAGAGAGGGGTGCGACAGCTCAGTGGTAGGGGCTTTGCTTCTCAAGCAAAAAAACTGGCTCTCTATGTAGCTTAGGGACTGTGTATCACTTGTTGCTCGGGTGACTATGTTAAATGGCCATCATGTCTTGTAAAAACCTTGCCAACCAACCTGTTATTGTGGGATGTGAAAGTTTGATGTCGCAAAAATTTAGTGTAATCTCTCTTTGGGATCTGCAAGTAATGATTGAGATGAACTCTTGCCATCAGTAACACAGCAAGATGCTACACCTTACCGTCCACCCCCTGACGTCCTGCTTGTCCACCTGTGCACCCTTTTCTATTAGTTTCTTGCATAGAGACACTCTTCCTTGACGAGCTGCATACATCAAGGGCGTTATGCGGTGCCTGCGATACCACAAACATTTCTTTTTAAAACATATTCCCTATTCAGTGGAAAAAACAAATTTAAAGAGCGGTTTCATAAAGTTTCAGAGTGGAGACTTATAAGTAGGGTGTGGAAGTTATTTCATTCTATTAGTTCAAATAAAACATTCAAATTGACATTTTTTAAAATTTGACGGTGCTTGGAGCTGGCAGTTCCACCGGCCGCCAGGCCCTTAATAAAGCCCCTGTTAATCAAACGAAGTATACCTGTCATATACACCTGTTCTTGCACCATTCTCAAGCAGCAACTCACAGCACTGGAACGCCTTCTCCTCCTCCACACTGGGTGCAGCATCGCACACAGCCATCAAGACTGTGTACATATCTAATAATCCCAGGATATTGTCAGTCACACAGACCTCTGCAGTTATTGACCTCAGTTACTGAAGACACATACTAAAGAGCATATATGCAAAGCATAATCCTAAGCAAAGATTAAATGCAAAGAAAATACTCCATACTTCCCCATACAAACAAGTTTATACTATTTACAGTATAGTATATTACAAGTAAAGGTTATTATCCTTTACAATAAGAAAAATTACTAATTTTAATCTTAAAGATAAAAAAGGACTGAATAGGAAAAATCAATACAAAATGCAAGGAACTGAAGGCAATTGTAAGAAATTGTCAATTATTTAGTATACTATCGCAATACACATATGCAAGGTTTTTCCATCATGTTTCATTTGCAATGTTTGTCACATACCTTTGTGGAAATTTGCATTAGCGCCTTGGCTCAGGAGATTCTTTACCAGTTCAGTGTTGCCAGAGTTTGCCGCATGCATTAGAGCTGTCCAACCAGAACTCAGCACTACATCTACAGGAATGCCTGAAACATAACAGTTCAAGTTTCACATGTAAACTAAGTTATTTAAAACAACTTAATTTTTTTGTCTTTTTTTAAACAAATTCATAAAAACATATTCAATGTGAACCCAGGCTGGTGCATCAGGGATATTTTAAAATAATTTTCTATTTTTACTCCATACTGAAAATGCATCAAAGTACCTTCATCAATAGATTTCTGTACTACCGCAATATTTCCTTTTACAACTGCTACTTTAAAATCTTCAAGTTGTACTGGACTAGGGCCTGATGGCTTGTGAGATGCACTTTTCCTTTGGTTCCTACAGCAAAAAAAGGTTAAGTTTACAAAACACACACAATAGACAGTAGTCCTCTGCCTCTCTGATGTAAGAGAACCAGCCCCGTTAAACCATAAACGTATGGGCTTTTTTTCTCTCGCATTAACTGAATTTGGTGTTACAGTAGCAGCCTTCCTCTGTCATTTTACTTTTTTCTCTCAGCCATTTCCCATATTTAGAAAAACTGCTATTATTGTTGGAAGAAAGAAAAAAGAATACAGACAAGCTGCAGAAAAAATAGATGGTCTGCATAAGAATGGTGTAGACAAACTATTAATAAATACAAGGTTGAAAAAGTACTGTATGATGAATGCCTTGGTGAAACCTCTGGGGCCAGTTGCACAAAGCTTGGATAAAACTTATCCACCAGTTAAATCCGGTTAAAACTTATCCAAGTGGCATGATTCGGTTGCACAAAGCCTGAATAAAAGTTATCCAGCGGATAAAGTTATCCGGATAATACAGGTCGGATAAAGTTTTATCAACCGAATAAATGTGAAGAAAAAAAAATGGTGTCTTGCTTTCTAATTTATTGTCGGAATTAAGATAAATTTTAGACTCAATGCAAGTTGAAACACATGCAAACAACTAATTTTACAGTTGATTATTATTATCCCCCGGATAACTATTCACTCGGTAGGGTTTTTATCCGGTGGGTAGCGCCTATCTGGCGGATAAGTTATTCAGGCTTTGGCAACCGGCCCCTGACAGCCAACTACCCATTGTTCGCAGACTACACTATGAATACCACAACCTATCTGGCTTCAGTTTCTTTATGTTTTAAAAATCCTTTGAGTTTATGTGATGTAGCTAAGTCTTGGTTCAATTTACACTTAACAACAAAAGTTGTAGACATGACATTGCGATGTTGCATGTACTGTATGACTAGATCAGTTTTTAGGCTCGGAATATGGATACATACCTTTTCCTTCCCCTGCCAGATTGTGGAGGGGGAGTTGGGGTACCAAAACCTCCCCTACCCCTGTTGTCCAACATTCCCCTCCCTCTGCCCATTGACTGCGGCTTTTCCACAGTGTTCCCAGATGTCACTACCTCTGAACCACCACCATTGTTTTTATAACTTGTGGTGTTTTTGGAAACATTTCGATCTGCAAACGATCCAAAGCAATCAAAGTCGTCGTCTGAGGATTCCGCACCAGCTGGGATGCCATACGAAGTCGTCTTTTTAGTTGAGTTCGTTGTGTTGTGAGATTGAACGTTTCTTCTTGGCTCGTAGCTAAAACTAAACCCATCATCATCTGAACTTTCCTCGGCTCCAGCTGGTAAAAAATTCATCTTGAGAATGACAGCACTCTCTCCCTTAGGAAATATGGCCGAAACTTTTAGTCACAATGCTCATAGTATACGAGTTATCCCCAATGCATTCATTCACATGGCAGTGCAAACATGGCGCCACGCTTTCCTCGGGCTACCTGTGGATTAGTAATTCCAATTCGCCACAGAAACCCCAACAGGACAATTAAAAAAAAAAATCCTGCGCGGCTGTCACTGATATATTGCGTGCATTTTTTTCCAAAGAGCGCATCCAATTAGGCTTTGTGGCCTCTATGTGATAAGAAAGCAACCTCAAATACCATGATGATGTACAAATGAGAAACCGCTTCGTCTTGTTTATTGACTGTCGTAAATGATTAACAGTGATTTGGAGGTAATCTAATAGAAAATCAAAATTCGACATCTGAGCTATTGTAATTGCCTGTCATGTTATCTTAGCTGACTTCACGGTTTTAGCGCGTCCTTTTGTGGAACTAAACTGTTTCCATCGTCTCCAAGCCTTACTCGTCGGAACTTCTTCAGAATGCTTCTTGTTCACAAAGTGGTTGTGCTGTTTAGTTCGGTCACAGTAATATCAGTGATAGCAACGGACCCGTGTTTCGAATCGCGCTATCTGCAAGCAGTTCCAAAGGATCATCTGTTCCATACAAAGACAAAGCCTCTTGTAATAGGGCATCGAGGCAATCCGGTGCGATACCAAGAGAACACTCTAGAAGGGTTCACGAGTCTACTTGGGACGAACGCAGATGGATTCGAACTGGATATTTATTTAACGAAAGACGAAGAGCTTGTTTGTTTTCACGATGATAATACAAAGGTGAGCAGCTGTTACGTGTCACTCGACAATATATTCGTAGAGTCGGTCTCAATTCAGTTGTTTTTTCGGCTTGCATCGCTTACGTTTTCTCTGGGGCGTGTCGTCTTTATGAGGCCTCAAGGCTCAATTTGAGAGATATGCACTCCAAGATGTACCGAACAGATTCAAAGCCAGTGATAAACATCTCCCGATAGAGGGGGGGGGGGGGGGGGGGGGGGGAGGTTGAGCCAGTGATAAACATTTCCCGATAGAGGGGAGGAAGGCGTACGTACCACTATACTGCTTTTTTACAATATATGTTTAACGAATCCTTTTGCCAGCTTGAAGGAAATGTATAATACAGACAGCATGTAAAGTTGGCGAACACCGCGTTCGCGTATTCAAGCGTGCATCGGACGAGTCGGACAAGAGAACAGCAGACTTGAACAATATCGTGAATCTCGCCGTACTGTTTATAAGTGTCTCCTTCTAACACGAAGTGTTTTGTTAACCTTTTACTCGAGCAGAGTATTCAGTCCCTCCTGGCTACGGCTCTGTGACAGAATGGAACGTGATGAATAAGTTGTTTATTGTGTCTAACTGACTAAACATGTTGTAATTTTTTAAATAACCTGTTCCTGCACACATGCGAAACAATATACATGTTGTTTCAAGATTCACGATAACATTGATTTGCGTGTTTATTTAATATCCTGAGGGGGGGGGAGGAAAGGTTTTGACTTAGGACATCCAAAAAATCCAGAGCTTTAGAGCGTTCTGTACAGGACCCGAAACGATCCCAGGACCCGAAACGATCCCCCAAAGCCCCCCAACTGATCCCGGGACCCGAAACGATCTGTACAGGACCCGAAATGATCCCAGGACCCGAAACGATCCCAGGACCCGAAACGATCCCCAAAAGTTCCCCAACTGATCCCGGGACCCGAAACGATCCCCAAGAGTCCCCGAAATGAACCCCAAGGAATTGCAGTAATGGACAACAAAAGGAATGTGTAAGGATTGGCTTTCAGTTTTAAAAACATATGAAACATTTAGCTTTATTTGTGTTATCAAAAGGGAATTTACATTAACTAAAACTATAGTATTAAGATATTAAAATAGTACTGCGGGGGAAATACAGTGGTTGAGTCAGAAATTGGTGTCAACTAACAATTCCTGTGATAGTAATTTGAAGAACACGGCGTGGATAAATCATTTTTACATAACAAGCCAAAAAGAAAGGATAGGACATGCTGCTTTCCATAGGAAGCGAAATGTGTTAAGGTTATTTTTTTGCATGTTTGTATTCGGCGAATGAAAGACCTATCCTATCATGAGATCATGCCGGGGTGTACGCACGAGGAAATTCAAAACTCACATAATATTGCTTTCAACAAATGCCACATCCTCTTAATATTTTGCATCGGTGGTAGAAGGGTTGTTCGAGTGTATTACTCAGTGACCATCTTCTCGGCCAAACCGGCTGCCTAAATATAATGTGTCGGTAAATATTCGCTCGTGTAAACAAGAATTTCGTGGTGAAATACATGTTCGGTTGTCAAATGAATATAAATTTTTAGGGGTGATGTTTACCGGAAATGAGATTTATAGTGTCAGAGTCATGTGTCGGAACCGCAAAATGTTTAGAGTGTGATGGAAGGTCAAAAGTATGGTTGATCTGAGCAAAGCTGCGCTATGTTTATGCTATATTCCTTTCAGTAGCAAGTTAAAGTTGTGTATTTGTTTTGGACTCTGTTTATGGGTTTAACGCCGGGCAATGTAATAAATAGAAGTATTGCGTTGGAATTAAATATTTTTAAGTCGCGTTGTTTAGAAATCGAGTCGCTGTTAACCCTTTATTATGCTGAAAGAATTGAAAGTATTTCTTCTGCTTTCCCTTTGTCCATTACCGCAATTCCTTGGGGTTGATTTCGGGGACTCCTCGGTATCGTTTCGGGTCCGAGGATCAGTTGGGGTACTTTTGGGGATCATTTCGGGTCCTGGGATCGTTTCGGGTCCTGGGATCATTTCGGGTCCTGTACAGATCCCCAAGAGTCCCCGAAATGAACCCCAAGGAATTACAGTAATGGACAACTAAAGGAATGTGAAAGGATTGGCTTTCAGTTTTAAAAACATATGAAACATTTAGCTTTGTTTGTGTTATTAAAAGGGAATTTACATTAACTAAAACTATAGTATTAAGATTTTAATATACGACTGCGGGGGAATACAGTGGTTGAGTCAGATATTGGGGTCAACTAACAATTCTTTGTGATAGTGATTTGAAGAACCCGGCGTGGATAAATCATTTTTACATAACAAGCCATAAAAGAAAGTCTTTGCAGATAGGACATGCTGCTTTTTATAGGAAGCGAAATGTTTTAAAGTTTTTTTTTTGGCATGTTTGTTTTCGGTGAATGAAAGAGTTTGTTTTCGGTGAATAAAAGACCTATCATATCATGAGATCATGCCGGGGTGTACGCACGACTACATGAGGAAGTTCAAAACTCACATAATATTGCTTTCAACAAAAGCCACATCCTCTTAATATTTTGCATCGGTAGTAGAAAGGTTGTTCGAGTGTATTACTTAGTGTGCTTTTGTCATTCCATCTTCTCGGCCAAACCGGCTGCCTAAAATGTGTTGGTAAATATTCGCTCGTGTGAACAAGGATTTCGTGGTGAAATACATGTTGAGGTTGTCGAATGAATATTAATTTTTAGGGGTGATGTTTACCGGAAATGAGATTTATAGTGTCAGAGTCATGTGTCGGAACCGCAAAATGTTTAGAGTGTGATAGAAGGTCAAAAGTTTGAATGATCTGAGCAAAGCTGTGCTATGTTTATGCATGCTGTATTTCTTTCAGTAGCAATTAAAAGTTGTGTATTTGTTTTAGACTCTGTTTATGGGTTTAACGCCGGGCAATGTAATAAATAGAAGTATTGTGTTGAAATTTATAAGTCGCGTTGTTTAGAAATCGAGTCGCTGTTAACCCTTAATTATGCTTCAAGAATTGCAAGTATTTCTTCTGCTTTCCCTTTGTCCATTACCGCAATTCCTTGGGGTTGATTTCGGGGACTCCTCGGTATCGTTTCGGGTCCGAGGATCAGTTGGGGTACTTTTGGGGATCATTTCGGGTCCTGGGATCGTTTCGGGTCCTGGGATCATTTCGGGTCCTGTACAGATCCCCAAGAGTCCCCGAAATGAACCCCAAGGAATTACAGTAATGGACAACTAAAGGAATGTGAAAGGATTGGCTTTCAGTTTTAAAAACATATGAAACATTTAGCTTTGTTTGTGTTATTAAAAGGGAATTTACATTAACTAAAACTATAGTATTAAGATTTTAATATACGACTGCGGGGGAATACAGTGGTTGAGTCAGATATTGGGGTCAACTAACAATTCTTTGTGATAGTGATTTGAAGAACCCGGCGTGGATAAATCATTTTTACATAACAAGCCATAAAAGAAAGTCTTTGCAGATAGGACATGCTGCTTTTTATAGGAAGCGAAATGTTTTAAAGTTTTTTTTTTGGCATGTTTGTTTTCGGTGAATGAAAGAGTTTGTTTTCGGTGAATAAAAGACCTATCATATCATGAGATCATGCCGGGGTGTACGCACGACTACATGAGGAAGTTCAAAACTCACATAATATTGCTTTCAACAAAAGCCACATCCTCTTAATATTTTGCATCGGTAGTAGAAAGGTTGTTCGAGTGTATTACTTAGTGTGCTTTTGTCATTCCATCTTCTCGGCCAAACCGGCTGCCTAAAATGTGTCGGTAAATATTCGCTCGTGTGAACAAGGATTTCGTGGTGAAATACATGTTGAGGTTGTCGAATGAATATTAATTTTTAGGGGTGATGTTTACCGGAAATGAGATTTATAGTGTCAGAGTCATGTGTCGGAACCGCAAAATGTTTAGAGTGTGATAGAAGGTCAAAAGTTTGAATGATCTGAGCAAAGCTGTGCTATGTTTATGCATGCTGTATTTCTTTCAGTAGCAATTAAAAGTTGTGTATTTGTTTTAGACTCTGTTTATGGGTTTAACGCCGGGCAATGTAATAAATAGAAGTATTGTGTTGAAATTTATAAGTCACGTTGTTTAGAAATCGAGTCGCTGTTAACCCTTAATTATGCTTCAAGAATTGCAAGTATTTCTTCTGCTTTCCCTTTGTCCATTACCGCAATTCCTTGGGGTTGATTTCGGGGACTCCTCGGTATCGTTTCGGGTCCGAGGATCAGTTGGGGTACTTTTGGGGATCATTTCGGGTCCTGGGATCGTTTCGGGTCCTGGGATCATTTCGGGTCCTGTACAGATCCCCAAGAGTCCCCGAAATGAACCCCAAGGAATTACAGTAATGGACAACTAAAGGAATGTGAAAGGATTGGCTTTCAGTTTTAAAAACATATGAAACATTTAGCTTTGTTTGTGTTATTAAAAGGGAATTTACATTAACTAAAACTATAGTATTAAGATTTTAATATACGACTGCGGGGGAATACAGTGGTTGAGTCAGATATTGGGGTCAACTAACAATTTTTTGTGATAGTGATTTGAAGAACCCGGCGTGGATAAATCATTTTTACATAACAAGCCATAAAAGAAAGTCTTTGCAGATAGGACATGCTGCTTTTTATAGGAAGCGAAATGTTTTAAAGTTTTTTTTTTGGCATGTTTGTTTTCGGTGAATGAAAGAGTTTGTTTTCGGTGAATAAAAGACCTATCATATCATGAGATCATGCCGGGGTGTACGCACGACTACATGAGGAAGTTCAAAACTCACATAATATTGCTTTCATAAAAGCCACATCCTCTTAATATTTTGCATCGGTAGTAGAAAGGTTGTTCGAGTGTATTACTTAGTGTGCTTTTGTCATTCCATCTTCTCGGCCAAACCGGCTGCCTAAAATGTGTCGGTAAATATTCGCTCGTGTGAACAAGGATTTCGTGGTGAAATACATGTTGAGGTTGTCGAATGAATATTAATTTTTAGGGGTGATGTTTACCGGAAATGAGATTTATAGTGTCAGAGTCATGTGTCGGAACCGCAAAATGTTTAGAGTGTGATAGAAGGTCAAAAGTTTGAATGATCTGAGCAAAGCTGTGCTATGTTTATGCATGCTGTATTTCTTTCAGTAGCAATTAAAAGTTGTGTATTTGTTTTAGACTCTGTTTATGGGTTTAACGCCGGGCAATGTAATAAATAGAAGTATTGTGTTGAAATTTATAAGTCGCGTTGTTTAGAAATCGAGTCGCTGTTAACCCTTAATTATGCTTCAAGAATTGCAAGTATTTCTTCTGCTTTCCCTTTGTCCATTACCGCAATTCCTTGGGGTTGATTTCGGGGACTCCTCGGTATCGTTTCGGGTCCGAGGATCAGTTGGGGTACTTTTGGGGATCATTTCGGGTCCTGGGATCGTTTCGGGTCCTGGGATCATTTCGGGTCCTGTACAGATCCCCAAGAGTCCCCGAAATGAACCCCAAGGAATTACAGTAATGGACAACTAAAGGAATGTGAAAGGATTGGCTTTCAGTTTTAAAAACATATGAAACATTTAGCTTTGTTTGTGTTATTAAAAGGGAATTTACATTAACTAAAACTATAGTATTAAGATTTTAATATACGACTGCGGGGGAATACAGTGGTTGAGTCAGATATTGGGGTCAACTAACAATTCTTTGTGATAGTGATTTGAAGAACCCGGCGTGGATAAATCATTTTTACATAACAAGCCATAAAAGAAAGTCTTTGCAGATAGGACATGCTGCTTTTTATAGGAAGCGAAATGTTTTAAAGTTTTTTTTTTTGGCATGTTTGTTTTCGGTGAATGAAAGAGTTTGTTTTCGGTGAATAAAAGACCTATCATATCATGAGATCATGCCGGGGTGTACGCACGACTACATGAGGAAGTTCAAAACTCACATAATATTGCTTTCAACAAAAGCCACATCCTCTTAATATTTTGCATCGGTAGTAGAAAGGTTGTTCGAGTGTATTACTTAGTGTGCTTTTGTCATTCCATCTTCTCGGCCAAACCGGCTGCCTAAAATGTGTTGGTAAATATTCGCTCGTGTGAACAAGGATTTCGTGGTGAAATACATGTTGAGGTTGTCGAATGAATATTAATTTTTAGGGGTGATGTTTACCGGAAATGAGATTTATAGTGTCAGAGTCATGTGTCGGAACCGCAAAATGTTTAGAGTGTGATAGAAGGTCAAAAGTTTGAATGATCTGAGCAAAGCTGTGCTATGTTTATGCATGCTGTATTTCTTTCAGTAGCAATTAAAAGTTGTGTATTTGTTTTAGACTCTGTTTATGGGTTTAACGCCGGGCAATGTAATAAATAGAAGTATTGTGTTGAAATTTATAAGTCGCGTTGTTTAGAAATCGAGTCGCTGTTAACCCTTAATTATGCTTCAAGAATTGCAAGTATTTCTTCTGCTTTCCCTTTGTCCATTACCGCAATTCCTTGGGGTTGATTTCGGGGACTCCTCGGTATCGTTTCGGGTCCGAGGATCAGTTGGGGTACTTTTGGGGATCATTTCGGGTCCTGGGATCGTTTCGGGTCCTGGGATCATTTCGGGTCCTGTACAGATCCCCAAGAGTCCCCGAAATGAACCCCAAGGAATTACAGTAATGGACAACTAAAGGAATGTGAAAGGATTGGCTTTCAGTTTTAAAAACATATGAAACATTTAGCTTTGTTTGTGTTATTAAAAGGGAATTTACATTAACTAAAACTATAGTATTAAGATTTTAATATACGACTGCGGGGGAATACAGTGGTTGAGTCAGATATTGGGGTCAACTAACAATTCTTTGTGATAGTGATTTGAAGAACCCGGCGTGGATAAATCATTTTTACATAACAAGCCATAAAAGAAAGTCTTTGCAGATAGGACATGCTGCTTTTTATAGGAAGCGAAATGTTTTAAAGTTTTTTTTTTGGCATGTTTGTTTTCGGTGAATGAAAGAGTTTGTTTTCGGTGAATAAAAGACCTATCATATCATGAGATCATGCCGGGGTGTACGCACGACTACATGAGGAAGTTCAAAACTCACATAATATTGCTTTCAACAAAAGCCACATCCTCTTAATATTTTGCATCGGTAGTAGAAAGGTTGTTCGAGTGTATTACTTAGTGTGCTTTTGTCATTCCATCTTCTCGGCCAAACCGGCTGCCTAAAATGTGTCGGTAAATATTCGCTCGTGTGAACAAGGATTTCGTGGTGAAATACATGTTGAGGTTGTCGAATGAATATTAATTTTTAGGGGTGATGTTTACCGGAAATGAGATTTATAGTGTCAGAGTCATGTGTCGGAACCGCAAAATGTTTAGAGTGTGATAGAAGGTCAAAAGTTTGAATGATCTGAGCAAAGCTGTGCTATGTTTATGCATGCTGTATTTCTTTCAGTAGCAATTAAAAGTTGTGTATTTGTTTTAGACTCTGTTTATGGGTTTAACGCCGGGCAATGTAATAAATAGAAGTATTGTGTTGAAATTTATAAGTCACGTTGTTTAGAAATCGAGTCGCTGTTAACCCTTAATTATGCTTCAAGAATTGCAAGTATTTCTTCTGCTTTCCCTTTGTCCATTACCGCAATTCCTTGGGGTTGATTTCGGGGACTCCTCGGTATCGTTTCGGGTCCGAGGATCAGTTGGGGTACTTTTGGGGATCATTTCGGGTCCTGGGATCGTTTCGGGTCCTGGGATCATTTCGGGTCCTGTACAGATCCCCAAGAGTCCCCGAAATGAACCCCAAGGAATTACAGTAATGGACAACTAAAGGAATGTGAAAGGATTGGCTTTCAGTTTTAAAAACATATGAAACATTTAGCTTTGTTTGTGTTATTAAAAGGGAATTTACATTAACTAAAACTATAGTATTAAGATTTTAATATACGACTGCGGGGGAATACAGTGGTTGAGTCAGATATTGGGGTCAACTAACAATTCTTTGTGATAGTGATTTGAAGAACCCGGCGTGGATAAATCATTTTTACATAACAAGCCATAAAAGAAAGTCTTTGCAGATAGGACATGCTGCTTTTTATAGGAAGCGAAATGTTTTAAAGTTTTTTTTTTGGCATGTTTGTTTTCGGTGAATGAAAGAGTTTGTTTTCGGTGAATAAAAGACCTATCATATCATGAGATCATGCCGGGGTGTACGCACGACTACATGAGGAAGTTCAAAACTCACATAATATTGCTTTCATAAAAGCCACATCCTCTTAATATTTTGCATCGGTAGTAGAAAGGTTGTTCGAGTGTATTACTTAGTGTGCTTTTGTCATTCCATCTTCTCGGCCAAACCGGCTGCCTAAAATGTGTCGGTAAATATTCGCTCGTGTGAACAAGGATTTCGTGGTGAAATACATGTTGAGGTTGTCGAATGAATATTAATTTTTAGGGGTGATGTTTACCGGAAATGAGATTTATAGTGTCAGAGTCATGTGTCGGAACCGCAAAATGTTTAGAGTGTGATAGAAGGTCAAAAGTTTGAATGATCTGAGCAAAGCTGTGCTATGTTTATGCATGCTGTATTTCTTTCAGTAGCAATTAAAAGTTGTGTATTTGTTTTAGACTCTGTTTATGGGTTTAACGCCGGGCAATGTAATAAATAGAAGTATTGTGTTGAAATTTATAAGTCACGTTGTTTAGAAATCGAGTCGCTGTTAACCCTTAATTATGCTTCAAGAATTGCAAGTATTTCTTCTGCTTTCCCTTTGTCCATTACCGCAATTCCTTGGGGTTGATTTCGGGGACTCCTCGGTATCGTTTCGGGTCCGAGGATCAGTTGGGGTACTTTTGGGGATCATTTCGGGTCCTGGGATCGTTTCGGGTCCTGTACAGTTCTTCAGTAGAACTCGAAAACATTCAGAGCCAACCCGCCTTAGAAAGCCTATTTTTTCAGAGCCCCATAATCTCCCCCCCCCACTCCTCAGAATATTTAAGGAACACTTCCTAACGGACTAGATACAGGCATTAAAAGCATGTTTAAAAAACTGCTCTCACACACGGCTTTTAGCCTCACCCTTTCATCCGGTATTTGCCGTGACTTGTCGTGCATGTTGATGCGTTGCAGTTTTTGACCGGCGAAGAACACGTGATGTGGGAGACAAACGCTGAGGATCTCACGAAAGTGTACACGCTGCAGTCATTCAACTTCAGTACGTACAGAATAGCCAACCATGAGGAACCCTCCTCCACAAACACTTTTTATGGTGTTCCGCGTTATTATCATTTTAACTTACAGCAGCTCTTACTAGGAACATTTTGCGGTCTGTATCTGTGGGCTGAAGGGTTCATCAAATACCCTTCCAGTGTTGTTCGTTGGCCCCTTATTAACAATCCCAAAAAAATCAGAGCCCTTACTAAAAAGGCTAATTAATCCCCCCCCCCTTTTTTGGTTGGTCAGGGTATTGAACACTCCCTTAGACTTGCCTGACTTGCTGTTAAAGGTGGGAAGGTATACAAGTTCGACAAGAAAAGGCCATTACCGATGTTAAAGGATGTTCTTACAAAGATGAAGGACACAGGAAAGCTTATGTATCTAGAGGTAGGGTATATTATTTGAATTGTGAATCAAAGCGTAATTTATGTCATCCAATCTAGTGGAGGGGGAAGGGGTGGGGACAATAATAATCTTTGTTTATCGAGGGTAGCATATTAACCGAATTTACAGTTTTCTAACATATGACCCTCGTAAGCATTGTAAGCACTGTCCTTGCGGGTGGTCACTGCCAGAGGGTTTATTGTGTCGTTTTGTTACGTCCCTTACGTTCAGGTTAGTGTAGTGCAGCTTGAAGAGACGGGACCTCCGGTTTAGTGTCCTTATCAGAGAAGACTGGAAACACGGGAGAATAAGGGGAAGTAACACGGGGCAAACTTATGTACCTCGTGGAAAGATGTGTATCGTAAGAGTGAAAGGGATGAGAAAAAAAGCGCCAACTATCCGCATTGGAGGGGGAGAGGGGTGGGGAAAGCTATTTCTTGAGGTAGAATATGCAACTTCACTAAAGGGGGATCAAAGTACCATTTTTCTAAAGGCAGTGGAGAGAGGGGGGGTAGTGAATAGATGACACAGGAAATGTTGTAGGGTGTAACCCTAGTTCTGGCCCTCGCCCTTTAAAAGAGGTATGAAGTCGCCAATGGCTCCAAGTCTTTTGATGAATCAGTCGAAATAATTCATGTCAGGCTGGCTACACACCCCTAAAATAGCTCTAGTAATTTATTTTCACTGTTCCTCTACACTTCCTTGGGGGAGCACTGGTGTGCTGATTTTAGTAGCCGCCATGCTCTACCTACAGGTGATGGGGCGGGGGAGGGGGACAGCTATTATGACTCTTCCAGCCCTAGAAAAAACTGCACCTTTTTCTGTATGTTTTGCGTATTCGTATTTATGGGTTGTTTAACTTATTTCAGATGAAACCGAGCCGATTGAGGAACATGACCGAGAGCAATAAAGTCGGTAAAGCCGTAGCTAAACTAGTCACCGAGATGGGCCTGGTGAAACAAGCAATGCTCAACTCATTCGATCCGTTTAAGACTCTGGCAGCCAAGAGAGAAAACCCCGACATCCCAATAGGGTTCTTCTATTATTCATCTTACTGGAATCCCTCCACTGCAAAGGTTCTGAGAGATACTATTCGCCAGCTCCCGGGAATGGCTAGCTGTGTAGATACGAGCCCTAGCGGAGTGGACTTCATTCACAAGATGTTCCAGAGCGGTGCAGCGGCCAAGTCCATCAACGCCTCCTTTCTCGACATGGACTACAAGATATACGACGATCCGAGGTACTCCAACGACACGTTTCAGACCCTTCGCGGCAACTACAGCGCCAGTATCAGTGCAGGGGCCTGGACACTATACAGTATGAAAAATAGCGACGAGCAGGACAAAATCCAAGATGTGTTGATTGACAGATTGGTGAGACAGGGGGCGGAGCGTCTGATAACTGATGATGTGTACCGGATGCTGAAGAAGCTCGGTCGTCCCCAGACTCCTCCGATATCCGCCGCTAATTATGGCCGAGTGAGCCTGTCAGGCATCTTGCTTTTACTATTCTTGTCTTTTGTTATTTACCTGTGAACTGTTTAGCGCATAAAGATTTTAACCTCGTATTACTCAGCCGCTTTATTTCATCCAGCTCCTTATGTGATATATCTGGAACTGCGTATATGATTGACTAAGAGCTGGGCGAATACAAGAGAAAGGATTCAAACATTTTAAATTGCTTGTTTGTAGCCTGTGTTCGCTCGTCCTTTCTTCCCTCCACAATATAAAACGAGGGGGGTAGGGCTATAAATTGCCTAATTGCTTGACGTATCAATAAAAACACTCATAATATTTTATCATTGCAAATTCAACTTTATTACTAATTCTTATTTTAAGAAGAACTCGTCGAGTTTCAGGGATGTTTCCTGCGCAAATAGTGTCAACATCGCGAGCATTTGCTGGTACCGCTACTCCCCGGTTGACCAACTACTTCTCAGTACCTCCAGACATGGTTTGGAAACTGAGCGAGCGATGCCTACCAAGCAATGCTGGCATGTTTTCCAAAGCGACGCTGTCACTGCTGACTGTTTGCTAAGTGGGCTTTATTTGCCAAACGAGACGAATTTAGTACCTTTTTTACAGTAAAGCCTCGTAAAAAAAGCGCCAAAACCGGCCAGCATTGCTGGCGAAGTCTTGCACGGACGAACACAGACAAAGGCAATGCTGGCGAACTACTCCACAGCACACCCAACATTGCGCTAGATTCACTAGGCCATCGTCTCATCGCCACCAATGTTAACGCTTTTGGCACGGGGCTCCAAGCAAGTAAAGTGTAAGCAAAGCACCTCCCTACATGGTGCACAGGCAGCGCCAGCATCGCTGGTCCAGAAATGTTGTTGGTTTTGGCCAGCAATGCCGGTGCTGTTTGCTTGAGGCTGTAGCCATGTGGACAATACCTTCAGCTTTTTTTAGACGAAAAGCGCGCGTGAAGATCAGAGGGCACGCAGCCCGCAACTCTTTCCCATAGAGGATATTTCAACTTTGGCTACGTTCAAACTACGTACTATCCATGAGCCGTATTCAATGCAAATGCGTGCAAATGAATATAGTCGATTGTTTCATCTTTATTTGAACGCATTTGCATTGAATACGGCCCATGGATAATACGACGTTTGAACTTAGCCTTAGTTGAATTTAGGGGTGGACCACTAGAAATTTGGGGAGGGGGTGGCAATTAAAAAAAAAAGCGTGCATAGCCGATTCTAAAAAAAAACTTGCAGAACTCCAAACAATAAAAAAAAAAGAAAAACTTGCAAAACCTAAATGTCAAAGTCTGCTTTTGTAAGCACAATAATTACCTGGAAAGCTGTAGTCTGTTAAAAGCGGTTTCTTTTCCTTATTTTTTTATAACATGTTTTCCTTTTTTTTTGGATTGACTTACAAAAAATCTGTATTTTCTGCCCTTAGAAGTATTCAATTGAACACCTCTACCCAAATCTTTTATGGGCCTAGGCCTGTGATCACCTCAAGGATTTCTTTTGTCACACTGTTTCTACTTTTCACTTCAAGTGTCGGTGTCCCGTCGGTATGTATTCAATATACCATGTAGAAACGCAATTTGCGAGTAATCTCAAGCAAAAAAAAAAAACGTTCACAGCCTTTCTGGTAAAAAAAAAATCCTACACACTCCGGGCCCACGAAAAAAAATTGCCAACCCCCTCCCCAAATTTCTAATGGTCCACTATTTACAGTCTTTCGTAAATATTATAAGAATCCCTTGGCTTCATAACGGCTTTAGGAAGTTTAACGTCGTTGAGTTCGCATTTGGCGCCAAACGCAGCATTGGATGGATTGTACTCATAATTGAAGGAATGACACCCTTTGACCAAAAGGCATTCACGTGCACACCGCATGACGTCATCGACGAAATACCACGCAAACACGCTGCCTTCAACAACTGCGTCGTGCTTGGCTTTGGCGAAACCTCCGTTCAAAAGAGGCAGATCTATAAAGATAAAATGAAACATTAACAATGCTTTAGCCCCAATATGTTTTGGGATAAGGATGTCTTATTGTAAGCTACTGGAAAAGTTCTCCTCATTTCACAAAACAATATACATTCGCACATGTCAAAAACATCAAAGACATCTAAAAGAAATATGAACATACCATAATTGAACGGGTTAACAATGTTGGACGGTAAAAGAACAGCTGATCTAGAGATAGCACATAACTACACACTACCCGAGGTATGTTCGAATATAGCACATAGGTATGTTCGAAAAGGCTAGTTCATGTAGCTTTATCAACTTTAATTTCACGGACTTTAGCCCACCCCACCCACCACGATTATAGAACTCTTCTCCGCCAATATTATGAAGAACACCCCCTCCCACACCCCTTGATGACCAACCTCTTTCTCTCTGACACATCACACTGCCATCTTGGTAGTTGCACGCAAGCACGTACCACGTGAGAGCACCGTGCTTCAGAGCACAAACATAATCCCCGGAGCTGAGTGGGGGAGGTCCGAGAGTGGAGTTGTAAGTCTCCCAGAGCGGCAAAATGCCTTTGTAAGCTCCTTTGCCCAGCACAATGACTTTTGTAGAGTTTAATCGGTGCTTCTCGTCTAGCGTACGTATGAGGCGATCTGCCATAGTGAAGTCTCCGGAGGAGGTGGCTAGGAAGAAGGTTCCCCCTAGGAGGCGGCAGCGCTCAGCAGTGCTTTCGGGGTAGGTGGCGTTCGGCATGAGGTATATACAGCGAGATGTGGTTGAGTGCCATCCTGACTTACATCCTGCAAAACAATAACAATAGAAATAAGGGACTAAGTTACCAGTAGCATCCGGAAATAACAGGTGTATACTGTAATCTACAAGAGACAGCGTTTAATTAACCGGCTAAGTCGTAGCCAGGTCGCATACGAGTAAATCGTGCTGTCAGCCTTAACCAAACCAAAAACCCAACTGTCTCCCTCCTTCCAGGCCCGTAACCTTTCTTGGAGGGGAGGGGTTCTGTGATAAAGATCTAACCACCTCCGAAAGAACAAAAACGGGACGTTTATTGTCGGATTTGGTTACATACCAGAGTGATCACGCTTATGACTCTTAGTTTTATCTACAAATAGCACGTCTATGTGTGTGTGTGTGTGTGCGTGGGGGGGGGGGGGGGGGGGTGGCACATCCCCCTGGGTACGGGCCTGTCTACGCCATCTTAGAACGTACACTTGCTTACAACACGAATAGTGTGAACATTTATAAGGAGGCAGAGAGACAAATGGAAATAAGGAGAAAAAGTTACAGACTTCGCAAGTAATAGCAATGAAAACATCACTCAAATCACCGTACCTTCATCCTTTTCGTGAGTTTCGTACAATCTGTAGACTAAGACTCCGTCTGCTCTGCCAACACCTCGGAGGCAAGATACTGACACGCCGTTACGAGCGTAAGTCTGGTCAGCGTTATCAGCACCTGCTCTACACTCTCCGTAATTGTGAACACCAAACAATCTGCAGTGGAACAACACAGTATGAGAGGGGACTAGTGTCTCACGTAGAGAGCAGTGGAAGAAGCCACAGCTGTGAAACAGTGCCGATGGCAAGTGACGATAGCAACAAAAACACACACTAACTACAACCGTACCATTAGAACATTGCAACAAAACCAGCAGTAATACAAATGGCAACAATGATAATAAGACAGTGATATAAACAGCAGAAAATGCACTCAATACTCAAGATAGTAAAAGGTACGTATTAATAATGGGCTCTGGGAGCGAGATTGTACTTACTTATAACCGCGCGCATGCGCTAACGAGGCACATTTCTTGATGACGTCATTGATGTCGTTCCATGTCATGTTTTCACGGTAGTTGTGAAGCAGCTCAGACAAAGGGCGCGGGGATTCACCACTATCACCATAGCAACCAATTTCTGCGTACTGCATACTTAATAAACCTAGTAATAGAATATAGGCGTTTGAAGGTCGGGTACTTGTACCCTTAAATTATTCTACTTACATTTTAGTTTTATCATGTACAAACATAGTTATAGGTCTGACGTTGAAAGAAGTTTATACAAGGTAAATTGCATTTCCTTTGCCATAAATGATGGAAAAGCATATGTACAAAGTAGTAGTATTGTAATAATATGTACAGGTTCAGCAAAAAACCACTTGCTCGGGTGAATTTTAAGATCGTTTAAGTTTCACCATCAAGAAAGCATATAATGCCACATAATCCCTCTCGACTAAATCAAACACTCTTCTTGAAAAATCTTTATCCATAGCATTTCAGTCGGAGAAATGTATAGGAGAAAATGGCAAAAAAAAAGTCCACCTATCCGTAAAAGCTCGATTCATTTAGAGTACGCAACGAAAACAATAGCAACATTAAAATTCAAAACGCGGTTCACCTAAAGTCAAACATATAGTACTTTTAAGTCAACAACATCTATTACCGTAAATTGTATTCATTTTGTTAAATGCTTCATAAAGGTTTCAAGGCATTGGAAATCCGTGCTCAGTGACAGAATATGGGAATCCTTCATACCTTTTTTGCTATTTCATATTTCACTCCACAATATATGAAAAGATAAATCTTTCATAAAAATACATTTGTGTCATTTTCTTTGTATAAAGGCAACCCTAAACAGGAATACTCACCAAGAACTGTTGAGAATTGTAGGAGTGTAATATTGAGCATTGCAATTATTGCCATAACTTGCAGGAAAACCAGTGCCATCCTGTGCTCGAGTGTCTTCGTCTTGTAATCGTCAAAAAAGCCCAAACGCAAGGGCAAGCTGTCAGAAGAAACAATCCACCATCTGGCGCTATATTTGACTTGGCCCCTGCACGGCCCGAATAGCTAAGTACGCAACAGTCAATATCTAGCGAACAGATAATTGCATTTCCCACAATCCCTTAATTTTTACTTTTAATTTATTATTTCTAGGTGGGGGCGGCTGCCCATTTTATTGGAATAATTTTCTAGGTAAATGGAAAGCGTACTGGGTATCCAACAAGACTAAGGGATTTTACTAAACAATTGGTTCACCGCCAAGACAACTTGGCGAAGTCCCATTGAATTGGCACGATATTATTGTAGAAATAACGTTATTTGGAATCTGAAGATTTCGCCTTTAAGAATGCGAATATCCTTTTGAAACCCGAAAAACTATTCAGCCATTAAGGTTTTTTTTCTTTTCGCCATATTTCGAAGCTATTTGAACAGATGTTAAGTGAAATCTTAAAAGTCGCAGCATTGAACTGTTATCAAGAAATTAGCGTACGTGAATTAGAAATGTTAGCTAAGCAGTGCGTTAGCATAACAAAAACAGCAAACACGGGGGTGAAAACTTTCTATGGATGATACATTTAGGGTGTCGAAATGGGAATCGAAGGGGGAAAAATAGAAGTAGAAATATTTCGGCTTTAAACTTAGGAGTTGGTAGCAGAAATTCTCTGTCATAAATTGTAATTTCAGACGACTAATTAAAATCATATCTATTATAAATTTTCACAAGAACCCTTCCTGTTTCCAGTTGTTAAATACGCAAAACAAGAGAATTGCATGAAATTAATTTCCCTGCCAACTGATTTGTTTTCCAGTCGTATGGCGGAACCGCCATAAAGAGCCCTAAAACAGTAATAACGATTCAAAGAATTAGGGAAATTGGTCTTTATTATGCCCTCGCCATCTGCTTTTTTTTCTGATGACTATTCAGTTTTTTTACGGTATAATGAGACATGGAAATTCTGCATTCATTTCACTCCAAGGAGACAACTTGCTGTAGGCATAATAATGTATGACGACTATATTCTATTCTATATTCTGTCCTTGCATAACTTTTGAGGAAGCCAGTATTTCTAAGTAGTTAAGAAAAATAATCAAGAGGTAAAAGATATATACATTTTGCTACCATAGCAACACATGTTTCTTAAAATGCAAACCATGTTTATATCCAAATACTTTTACAATAAAAACGTTTTGAACCTTTTTACTATATATTTTTTTTTTTTTTTTTAACAATCTCTCATTTTTTTCTTTGTTTGTTGCGGTGACGGTATACAATACGAACTGCTCGAACTATCCAAATCGTACCGTCAGGGGGTTCCTGTGTTAGTAAGCCCAGCTCGCGGAGACTTTCGGAGCTCCCCAGACCTGGCTTGTCCATTGAGGCATTATTCTTTCGCAAAAGGTTTTAGTGGAGCTATCGGTATCGTACGTCAGGGGGTTCCTGTGGTAGTAATCCAAACTCTAGGAGGCTTTCGGAGTTCCCCAGACCTCGGTTGTTCATTGAGGCATCACTCTTTTAGAGGAGCTATCCGTATCGTACCATCAGGGGTCTCTGTGACGGTAACGCCAAACTCTCGTATCCGGTCGGAGCTCGCCAGACCTCAGTTGTCCATTGAGGCATCACTCTTTTAGAGGAGCTATCCGTATCGTACCATCAGGGGTCTCTGTGACGGTAACGCCAAACTCTCGTATCCGGTCGGAGCTCGCCAGACCTCGGTTGTCCAGTGAAGCAATCAGTTGTTGATTCGCCTGGTTATTCTCGAGTAGGTTTCTTAGGGCAAATACTGCCCATTGGCAAATGTCTACACTTAGTCAAGGCTTTGTTTGTCCTGTCGTACGCAATGTTTCAGACCACGGGCACAGTGTTTCTCAATACGATCTGACTTTGTTATTGTTGATACGAATAAAGCCTGGTACGTTATTGACGACATTCTATTGAAAATATCTGGGTTACTCGCTTGAATTAGCCGATTGAAATGTAAGTAAATCAGTCAAAATCTCTCGATTCCTGATTTCTGCCTGTTTGCTTGACTAGTGCGGGCGAATTGCTAGCGTGCCCGCAAGACTGGCAAGGATACATGGGTTGTAGTCGTCTACGTTGCAGTGGTCCAGTATTAATGGGAGCCCGTCAAGCTCTCGCGTCTGGAAAATAAATAGGCCATTGGAATGTGCTATATACCCCCTACTCTTAGCCCTAAAGAGCCTGACCTTGGCCCTAACCCTAAACAGCCCTGACCTTGACCCTAACCCTAAAGAGCCCTGACCTTGACCCTAACCTAAAGAGCACTGACCTTGACCCTAGTCCTTAAGAGCCCTGACCTTGACCCTAGCCCTAAAGAGCCCTGACCTTGACCCTAGCCTTAAAGAGCCCTGACCTTGACCCTAGTCCTTAAGAGCCCTGACCTTGACCCTAGCCCTAAAGAGCCCTGACCTTGACCCTAACCCTAAAGAGCCCTGACCTTGACCCTAACCTAAAGAGCACTGACCTTGACCCTAGTCCTAAAGAGCCCTGACCTTGACCCTAGCCCTAAAGAGCCCTGACCTTGACCCTAGCCTTAAAGAGCCCTGACCTTGACCCTAGTCCTTAAGAGCCCTGACCTTGACCCTAGCCCTAAAGAGCCCTGACCTTGACCCTAACCCTAAAGAGCCCTGACCTTGACACTAACCCTAAAGAGCCCTGACCTTGACCCTAGTCCTTAAGAGCCCTGACCTTGACCCTAGCCCTAAAGAGCCCTGACCTTGACCCTAGCCCTAAAGAGCCCTGACCTTGACCCTAGTCCTAAAGAGCCCTGACCTTGACCCTGACCCTAAAGAGCCCTAGACTTGACCCTAGTCCTAAAGAACCCTGACCTTGACCCTAACCCTGAAGAGCCTTGACCCTGGCCTTACTTTAACCCTAAAGAGCCCTGTTTGCGAAAAAGGCCAGTTCTTCACCATCTCATTATGTATTCCTTTATTTGGCCCTTTTGTACCTTGTCCTGATTAACACGATGTCTGTAACACAGGTTACCCACAAGTCGCACCAAGTCACGCTTGAACCCATGACTCGGGCTCAGGTCACCTGAATCAGCACCTTGTGGCACGTGGCTGGTTCGACAGAATGCTTCACGGTTTTCCTCTTTGTTTGTTTCGTGTAGAAGCTCTTTTGGGAATAAGGAATAATTGTTGACAGTGTGTATAAATACAGCTATTATGCTTTATGAAAGCAATCCTGCCCTCAGGATAATAAGATAAGCTATCCTGCGAACAGGAAGCATAACACAATAGACAAGGGCCGTATTCACACCATTATCATTATCAGTAGCATGGTGAGGGAAGCATAATACAATAGACAAAGGCCGTATTCACACCATTATCATTATCAGTAGCATGGTGAGGGAAGCATAATACAATAGACAAAGGCCGTATTCACACCATTATCATTATCAGTAGCATGGTGAGGGAAGCATAATACAATAGACAAAGGCCGTATTCACACCATTATCATTATCAGTAGCATGGTGAGGGAAGCATAATACAATAGACAAAGGCCGTATTCACACCATTATCATTATCAGTAGCATGGTGAGGGAAGCATAATACAATAGACAAAGGCCGTATTCACACCATTATCATTATCAGTAGCATGGTGAGGGAAGCATAATACAATAGACAAAGGCCGTATTCACACCATTATCATTATCAGTAGCATGGTGAGGGAAGCATAATACAATAGACAAAGGCCGTATTCACACCATTATCATTATCAGTAGCATGGTGAGGGAAGCATAATACAATAGACAAAGGCCGTATTCACACCATTATCATTATCAGTAGCATGGTGAGGGAAGCATAATACAATAGACAAAGGCCGTATTCACACCATTATCATTATCAGTAGCATGGTGAGGGAAGCATAATACAATAGACAAAGGCCGTATTCACACCATTATCATTATCAGTAGCATGGTGAGGGAAGCATAATACAATAGACAAAGGCCGTATTCACACCATTATCATTATCAGTAGCATGGTGAGGGAAGCATAATACAATAGACAAAGGCCGTATTCACACCATTATCATTATCAGTAGCATGGTGAGGGAAGCATAATACAATAGACAAAGGCCGTATTCACACCATTATCATTATCAGTAGCATGGTGAGGGAAGCATAATACAATAGACAAAGGCCGTATTCACACCATTATCATTATCAGTAGCATGGTGAGGGAAGCATAATACAATAGACAAAGGCCGTATTCACACCATTATCATTATCAGTAGCATGGTGAGGGAAGCATAATACAATAGACAAAGGCCGTATTCACACCATTATCATTATCAGTAGCATGGTGAGGGAAGCATAATACAATAGACAAAGGCCGTATTCACACCATTATCATTATCAGTAGCATGGTGAGGGAAGCATAATACAATAGACAAAGGCCGTATTCACACCATTATCATTATCAGTAGCATGGTGAGGGAAGCATAATACAATAGACAAAGGCCGTATTCACACCATTATCATTATCAGTAGCATGGTGAGGGAAGCATAATACAATAGACAAAGGCCGTATTCACCCCATTATCATTATCAGTAGCATGGTTTGGGAAGCATAATACAATAGACAAAGGCCGTATTCACACCATTATCATTATCAGTAGCATGGTTTGGGAAGCATAATACAATAGACAAAGGCTTTATTCACACCATTATCATTATCAGTAGCATAGTGAGGGTATGTACATGTTAAATACCGTACAGTATGTACATGTTAAATACCGTACAGTATGTACATGTTAAATACCGTACAGTATGTACATGTTAAATACCGTACAGTATGTACATGTTAGATACCGTACAGTATGTACATGTTAAATACCGTACAGTATGGACATGTGCACTGCTGGACCCACTAAGATTGCAGCCACAAAGGAACAAAGTCACTTATCATTTTAAGTACAATTGAACTGTGAATATCTGAGTAGTAAAGAAAAAAGGATTTTTGAAATGGGTCTATTTCAGAAATATCCAGACTAAACATCAAGGCTAAACAATGATAGAACCCTGAATGAGAACACAAAAGTGTGTTTCTGACACAAAAGGTACAAATGCAAGCTAAATGACTGCAAAGTGTAGGGAAAGGGATGTAGGGAAAACCATTGGTGTGAAACACAAATACATACTGTTAAAACCTCAGGTCTACTTGACACTTCATTAACTAGTAAAGAATGTGGTAATGAATATCAAATAATAATGCTTCAAAAAGTGTATACACATATTTCAAATACTGTTGTCAGTGCAAATGACAGTGTTTCCATCCAAAACTCAGGCGTGTTCCCAGGGTTGGCTGAGGGGGGGGGGGGGGGGGGTGCACAGTCATAGGTATCATATGGAAAAAGTATAGTATTTGAAGATTCCCCAATTACCCACTTTTTGGCCACCAAGGGGGGGGGGCACCCTGAAAACCAGGCCTGAAACTACCAAGGGACTCCTCATATTTCGCCGAGAGCAGGAAAATGTGTGAATAACTCGTGCGATTGGTTTAAGAGTGTATCCAGGAGTGGACCAGGCAGGGGTGATACATGCCGTCTCACCGATTTCAATGAAACTTGGTCAGATTGAAGTATCACCCAACAACTCAAACTGCCGAAGTGGTTCAGATTTTGGAATAATCCGGGGGGAGTTATGACCACCCCCCTGGTTTTTGGCCATCAATTCGGGAAAATCGCCGGAAATAAGCATGAAATGTTGACTCCACTCCTGATCACGGATTACAAGGGAATTCCATGATGTTTTATGTGAGTAAAGATCCATCCTTTCTTGATTCACAACCAAGGTTTCAAATCATTTGGAGTGACAGGTGCCAATCAAGGGCTATACGTGTCTACCATGTCACGCATGATTTCACTGATCGGGCAAAATAGCTCCATTTCAGTGTCAAATATCTCCGATGCGCAACTTTCTTTTCACAAATTGTTTATACCATTACTCAAACTCATCTTCAAACCTAACAAATCCGTAAATTCTCAGGACTTGGTATTTTTTCCGACAAAAATTATTCTAATCACCTGTGTTGACTGAAGGTAATATCCGAATAAATATCCGTCACAAATTATGTACGTTACTGCAACAATGTCAGTTTCAAATCAACATTTTAGTAAAAAGCGCATTTGTGCCAGTAGTGCCGTTTTTTTTCGTTTAAGGCTACTGAACTATTTACTTACAAGCTCAACATGATCTTGTCTTGCTATCTAATACATCCTTCTTGCGCTTTTCAACGACTGGACCTAAATATCTTCTTTGTGCAAAATCGATAAATTAATGTAGTGCACATCGGTAAATCGGTGCACCATCTTTTTGTTAAACATCTTGTTTCTGAAATACAAGTTCCTCGTAGTACATAATCAAATGTATGGCTTATAATAATTTCAAAAAGCAGCTTTCTTTATAAACAATAAGTACTAGGTGAGTCAACACCAGGGGTCAACACAAGAACAATTCACTGATCATTGCGTGACAGCATTGTCACGCAATGATCAGTGTGATTGATTGTGTGAATGATTTGTGACTGAATGTCTACCAAAGTCTTGTTGACTTTGGTAGACATTCAGTCACAAATGGTGCACAGCCGCGCGCATTCGCAGTATTTTCATTTTTTTTTTTACAGCCAAATTCATTGTTGCGCGACCTCTGCGAATCCAAAATCCTTGTCTCGTTGGGGAATAGCGCGTAGTCAGGCACAAGCTTTTGGGGGCGGTTTGTCTTGTTTTGATTGTTTGGTTTGATTGACTAAGTTATCCTATACACAGGATTTAGCAAAGAGCGATATCATTAACAACCTAACCGCAAACCAGGTTCTGATGATAATGAATTGGGCCATAAAATTTGTACCTGCCAGTTCAGAGAAACATAGCGAGACTCAGGCGCGTACCCAGGATTGGCTGAGGGGTGGGAGCGCGGTCATAGGTAACACTAGCGTTTGAAGATACCTTAATAAGAAATGACCCACATTTTGGCTGCCAAGGGGGGGTGCGCGCGCACCCTGCGCACCCCCCTGTGTACGCGCCTGAGACTGGTATGTTAAAAAAAGGCAAATCATAGCATGTGACCGTAGCGATTACCAAGAGTATGGATGCTATTGAGGTAATATATACGTAGTTAAAGCAAACTAGATTTTGACTTACTTTCTACTTGTTGATAGATGGTGAGCAGCCAAAAACACAAGCTTTCGAACAAAAGTATTGGTAGAAAAAGGATGCTTTGAAAAGCTAGGGGAGTATACTACGAGTAGTATTCTACGAGCAAAATAGTCAACACGGCGCTACGCCCCTCGTTGATTAGTTACTCATAGAAAACTCAACTCTTTATGTTAAAGATCGTGTAATATTTTATGTAACATCTCTGATAAGGTATATACATTTTACCTTGCTACCATGACAACGCCGCATTAACGAAGGAATTCTCAGAGCCCGTTGTACATAAATCTTATTTGGTTGTTATGATCGTATGTAGCCTGTCGTTATATGGGGGGGGGGCATATTACACGCACAGCACACCACAAAGAGAAACATGACAGAAACCAGCTGTAAACAAAATGTTCTGTCCATAAATTACAGTGTGACTAAAGTATGTGTTATTTTTACTCTTCTGTTTCATACCACAACGTACATACGTGCATTTGAGGAATGTACACAAAACTAGTTTGCAGTTGCTTCAAGAATAAAGCACACCCTTGAAACCCTTGAAGCTGCCAAACCACACCTCACCAAAGCGTTCCTCGGGATGTTATCATTCTGCCTACCTTGTCCTGTCCCTGCCCTCCATTGGGGAGCGTGCAGGCATAAACGTAGCCAGGTATGATTTTAGTGACCCACAGGCGGGAAAGGATGTATGCGACAAGCGCACCGCTACAGTCAAGAGCCACATTCGAAGGTTCATCAACGAAGGGGACGACATAAAATGTGCAAAGGCGTGAAGGTTGCAATGGAGTCGTATGGTGGAATAAAAGGATGCCTGGCAGAGGTTGCTAAGGTCAACGAGGACAGCCAAACCATGAAAGCCCATAAAATATCCAGGCTCTTAACAACTTCTGCTTTGAGTCTAGAGATCTCCGAGCTTGGAAAGCCTACAATGTAGGGCCTGGTAAACGTTTTACGCCAGAGCAGCTAAGACGGTTCGGGCCAACCCAGGGTGCAACACGTCTAATTGTCTGTCTGCCATTTGGTAGACTGCAACAAACTGGCATTCTAAGATCAACAGTCCACAGGCAACCTCGTCAAGACCAACCACTGCCTACTCTCCTGTCCAGAAGATGGATGTATAAAGACATACCCGTCTTTTGAGAGTCTTCAAAACCACCTGGACACAGAAAAGCATCTGATACGACAAGAAAGAGAGTCTACTTACGACACACTATAAAGAAGAAGTGGGCATAAAACGACAAGGGAGATGACTGGTAGCTACTTGCATAGGGTAGTGCCAAGTGGAAACGTCGCCAAGATTGCACCATCTACGTCTAGCAGCCCTGTACGCCAAGCTGGTTGGGCGCTCAAGACAACCCATAAGGCAACAAGATTCTATAGCGACTGCTATAGATGTCTGTGCAAAGATGCAATCAGCTCATGATGCAAGCAGCAAGAAACTGTTCAAAAAGGGAGGGAGCTTTCCGCAGATCAGATTGCCCGATATTTCAGCCGATTGTCCTTTCTTTATAGGAGTGGGCGACTGGCCATTGATCAGGCAAATCTCGACCCCGACCAGGACAAAGAGGACTTTGTTCAAGACGCTGAACAAATGCAGACAAGACTCGAGATCCAGAGAGAGCTAGAGCTTTAAAGATACACAGATATGTACTGTCTCAAAGACATTCACTCCTTGCTGTTTTAGTAGTTAATTCACTTTGTGTAGTGTCAGGCTGCTATTGAAATGAGTTATAACGTCATGAGTTACATGGCGCAGCTATATTACTGATTTTTGTCTAAAATTCCCAACTGGAATGGCATTGTTAGCATACCTTGTCCCTTTTTCTAGCTTTTTTAGGAAATTCAGTTTACTGACAAATCAAAGATGGCGCCAGCCTTTTTCTTGTCCATTCTTGAAAATGTCACGACCCCCTGCAGCGCCCTAATATATGTAGATGTGGAGATATGGGTTGGCGTGTACGTCCGAACCGAAGGTTAAGGTAGTTATTGCCGTTATTATATTAATAGAAGAATAAGGTCGTGAACAACTTTTAAGTAAACAATTTGATCCCTGGTAACTGATATATCAGATGTTTTGCTTATATAGAAAAAAATGGGATTTGACATTCCCCCATTATTGTTGTAACCATGCCAACCCAGTTCTTAACTTATGCTTAACGTATAATTGTCAAACATATAAGCTGCGAATTGTTGCCAAAGAATCACAACCGCTTTTTTTATAAGAAATTCGAAATTTTCTACATACCATCATCAGTGAGTAGTAGGATGATTAAAATAATTACTGTTGGAAAAAAATATCAAGTCCCGAGAATTTTATTACGGATTTGTTAAGTTTAAAGATAACTTTGAGTGATGGTAAAAACAGTTTGTGAAAAGAAAGTTGCGCATTGGAGATATGTGACACTGAAATGGAGCTATTTTGCCCGACCAGCGAAACCATGCGTGACATGGTAGACACGTGTAGCCCTTGATTGGCACCTGTCTCTCCAAATGATTTGAAACCTTGGTTGTGAACCAAGAAAGGATGGATCTTTACTCACATAAAACATTATGGAATTCCCTTGTAATCCGTGACCAGGAGTGGGGTCAACATTTCATACTTATTTCAGGCGATTTTCCCGAATTTATGGCCAAAAACCAGGGGGGTGGTCATAACTCCCCCCGGATTATTCCAAAATCTGAACCACTTCGGCAGTTTGAGTTGTTGGGTGGATACTTCAATCTGACCAAGTTTCATTGAAATCGGTGAGATGGCATGTATCACCCTTGCCTGGTCCACTCCTGGATACACTCTTAATTACTCTTTACTCTAAGGGGTGTATTTATACCTACAAGCAGTGATTTGCTTTTCAACTGCCATTTGCACTGACAACATTTATTGAAATAGGTGTATGTACCTATTGCTGCATGGAGAAGAGCAGGCCGATCTTGTAAAGGCGAAGAGTGCAGACCAGACACGGTGCACAGAAGTCTAAGGAGACGAGATATTACCAGAGCATCAAGCTGAAAAGACATGGTGACATACAATTAACTGACAATCCTTGAGAATTGAGGGAAGGAGGAGAGCATGTGATAACCAGGGCACTGAGCTATGGTGCGCACTTAACTGTTTGCTAGAGGCATGAAAGATTGCCATAACATCAAGACAAAAATTTGAGGCATTGTGGCAACTGTCAGCTTGTTCTTTTATTTTACAAAAAATACATCCATGTGCTGTAATGTCATTTCTCCAAGGACCCAGTCATAATGTACAATCATGGTAGTAATATAACTATGTCAAAAAGAAAATGAATAATTTACTGTGGCATAAATTTTGAGTTACAATTGATTAGTGAAAACATCAAATAGCTCCAGTAATTGTGCAAAGTGAGCAAGAAGAGTGAAAAGGGGAGCAGGCCACAACCAATTTGTCTGGTTATCAGCAAAACGTTGAGTGATCTTTTCATGCCAAAAGCATTTTAGAGAACTTTTTAAACTTACAATATGTTCAGCTTCTGAATCCTCCTTGTGCTCTTGGAAAATACAGATGTTGCAATTCTCTTCAAACTCTCTTGATAAGAATAGTAAGGACTCCTCTGAGAAGCCAGCAGCAGATATATTTGCCATCCCATCTAACCCTGACATCATTTTTGGGGTAGCCCCTTCTGTGATATAACAACCAAATATAAGAGGTAATTGGGCTGACATCTGTGATTTCACATCTCTCCAAAAGCTATATTAATCATGTCACACAAAAAGGACTTTGATAAGATTACTGCACATTACTAAATTCTATCATTAAATATCTTTGTTTGTAATTCTTGATTTTTCCACTCTTTAGGAGCTTACTCTTAGACTTTAAACATTTTATTCAAATACATAAATAACTTTGGTTTGTGCCATTTTGCATAAACATGGAAAAGACCAGGCACTTTATACAAATGTAATAAGCATTCAAAAGATACAGTACAGTACATAAAAACCTATTTCTGACCATCTTTCTCTCTGAGCCTTAAAATACCATCTTAAAACAAAAGCTATATGCAGACAACTTCCAATCCTTTTGTACAGCAGATGTCATGTACTTTCTCTAAAGACCCATACATAGTGATGTTAAACATGAATGGGATTTCTGAGAAAAAAAAATAATTTAGCACAATATTTGAGCTACAAGTTGATAGTACTAATTGCACAATTTACTGAAGCTATTTGATGTTAATTTAACATCAAGTAGCTTCAGTAAATTGTGCAATTAGGACTGTTATACAAAACATTGTAAACAATTTTAAATCCAAAATAAACAACAAAACAATAAACAGTACCTGAAAGTTGGGCCCCAATTAGATCAAGAAGAATTATTCTGCCAAAAAGAAGAAGTTAAAAAATATAGCAACAAACATTATTGAGCCCACACAAATAGTATAAAAGGGAGTTTGAAGCAGGATTGGCAACAAGGTCTTTCAATCTTTGTGCTCAATTCCAAATGATAAGTACAGTAGCGGACAAGTTTTCCTGACAATGTTTGCTGGAAAACAGCTGAAGTGTATTAGACAGGACAGAATTTTCACATACTGCTATTTCCACATGCTGAATATCCTATTCTCAATCTTATTCTCATGCTTTTTGCTGTTATCATCCACATTGTCATCATTGTTACCCTTATCCAGCAGTATTTGGGATAATCTAGGCAAGTGGGTGTTATAGTCAAACTGGAATTGAAGACAAGAGACTAATAACGGTATAATAGAACTTTGTTTGAGCACATTAGAAATTAGCTTACAACATGGCTGCCACGTACTGTATGTGTGGACCCAGAGGCAGCAGGGTACAAAGGACTTGGTCATAACTAACACTTTTAGAGTTCCGTACCTGGCACCAGGGTCAAACACAAGTCCTCGGTACAAGTCAGGCATTTGTCCATTCTTTTGAAGCTCATCAAAGATGAAATATCTACAGTAAGATCAGAAGTTTCATTAAATCATTATACCCTGACAATGATAGTGAGGTTCGATCACTCATATTTATGAGGTCAACCTGCCTGTGTTGCTAGTCATGATACCATATTTACCAGTGTATAACAAAATGACCTTGAAAATTGGGGTGCGCATTTTAACGGAACCCATTGTTCTCAGTGTAATAAAAAGCGGAAATCAAAAAGAAAATGTGGCAATCCCATTGTAGGTGGGAAACAGTCGCAAAATTTCTTAAAAATAACGTAGTAAAAGATATTCCAAACAAAAAATAATCTTTAATTTCCTCATTGTGTGTTTTGTAAGAAAATAAGCCCAAAAACTCGCCAGAAAGACAGCAATTGTTTACGCTTCTTTCTTGATTTTCTTGTTGTCCGCCAAGTTGGAATCTGCTCCACCAAGTCTCTCTGCACCTCGTCCAAAATGGCGGTAATTGCCATGAACAAACACAAGCTTGCATTTTGATGTTCCACGTGAAAATACAAATGTTCAGCGATACGAATAACAGTTTTACAGTTGTGCTAAGATGAGCTGCTTATGCCTAAGAGGTTCAAAGTGATTATCACCTTCAAGTTCAGATGTAGAAAACCATTTAAATTACCATACTTATGCATAAATAAAATAAATTGTGAATCGAGACATTTATCTCATCTTGAAACTTCTGTTTCCTTTTTTGGTCGTTACTCATTTCCTTGCTATTTCTATTGGAGTTCGTATTATACGTGGGTTTTCAAATTTTCTTTGTAAAAAGGCCTTGAAAATTGGGGTGCAGATAATGTGCGGGTGCGCAATATTAGCACGTGAATATGGTACTGGCACAGCCACTTTTGAAGGTCATTTTGAAATTTCGGTGTCTTGTGCATATATGTCTTTGATAAAGTACCGTACAAGTGTCAAGTCTTCAAAAGGCATGTATTAACTACTTTTTAACCAAGCGTGAGGGCTGTACGGAGTAATATCAGACCGAGGTCTTAAAAGTACAGCCCAAGGTCCCAGAAAAGAAAGAGGTCAGATATTTCTCCATATACCCCAAGCAAGCAAGTGCATCGATATTCGTGCATTCGCACAAATATGGATCAGTTTATGGATCGATTTCGAAAAGGCGGGAAAAAAGAAACCCTTGTGCCAGTCAAACATTCAACTAAGACGAAGACATACCTTGGAGTGAGAGATGCTGGTATAAATAGCCCTTCAGAAGTAAAACGAAGAATGATCCATGGGCCCAAATGAATGGAAAGCGAGGCAAAAAGGCTAAAATACTTGGTTTATTTACAGTTCAGCATGGTTTTCATTGTTATGGCAAGCATACCCTGGTTCCAGAGCCTCGTGCGTCTCTCTATTTTGCGGCCAGCGAGGTTGAGACGAGGCTCTGGCCTCTCGAAGCGCAATTTCGACTTCTGCTAGGTTCAGAATCTGAACTTGGTCGCTGATTGGCCAATTGATGTGTGGTCATGGAAACCAAGAAATTCTGACAGTTTTCTATTGTATTTTCGCTTCAAGTTCAAAAGGTCATAATCGGTTTTTAATTCTTATTGTTCGCAATAACAAACATCTAAACGAACGAAGTACATGAGCTAATGTAAAAATTGTTCAAGAGGAGTCTCTTTACGAGTTAATCAAGCGGCGAGATGTCTTCTCTGTGCTGCCAACCGGCTACGGGAAATTGCTGATTTTCCAGCTTATTCCCGGCGTTTGCTCTCGCCTCAACGATATTGGATTCAACTATCACAAGAATGCGATTGTTTGTCTCTTGAGTTCTTTGATAGACTCATTCCGAGGAAAACTGAGAGCTTATCCGTGATTTTCTCCTCCTTGAAGCGCTTTCCTGAGAAAATGTTGTATTCTCCACCTCCTATGGGCATATTCTTGTCACTAACTCTACAGTAGTGATCCCATGGGTTTTCAGATGAATGTTGTTTTTAAATAGGGTGTTCATGCGCTTTTTATACTCGTGAATTCAATTCCCGAGCCAAGAGATGTTTACATCCAAGGTAGCACCACGTGAAACTGACACATGCTAATCACAAAACATTAACATGGAAGTGAGGCAGAAGTCAAATAGCGCTTTGAGAGGCCATAGCCTCGTCTCAACCTCGTTGGCCACTGAATAGGGAGACACTCGAGGCTCTGGGAGGGTATGACAAGCACCGTGATATCATTCAATGACTTTTCAGGCAATTCATTCCTATTTTCACCTTTTGGAAGCTACAGGCTTCATCCCAAAGGTGCTATAGATCCAAACAATTGGAACGATAAATCAGATATCAGTCTTCACATCATGAATGGACTGTTTGGTGTGAAAACTACACGGTCTGTAGAAAACATAGTTTTGTTTTGATGTAAAAGAAAACACCAAACACTTTGTGCTGCTTTATGATTTGATGGAAATATTGCATTTACAAAGAAGCTGCAGTCTCTTGAAAAGACTCTTTTGGGTATTTGCACCCCTTGCTATATATTCTTTTGTTTGTTTGTCTGATATAAATAAGCTTTGTTTTTCTTGGCTATGGGTCGCGCTTGCCGCTTGTCAGGTTGTTTTTCTTCTTGCCAAAATTTAATTTCACACAATCTTGTCAGGATAATAAAACTCAGACTCGAAGTGCTCATCGCCTATAAGTTATCAACTTCTAAGACCAGTTTCTTTTTTTTGGTTGATTTTGGTTTTTTGGTCAAAATTCTCCAAGTCATTTGTCTATGTAAACAAAGCCCACTGCAAAAAATGCTGATTCAAAAAGGGCATTAAAACCATTTCTCAAACCCTCTTTAATTGTCTAGTACTTAGTAGTCACATAAAACATAGCCACATAAGATGTAGTCAAAAGACGTTTTAAACTGCTTTTTATATCTACTCACCCCCAATCTAGATCCTTGTGATCCGCACACAAGTGCAGCACATAAGACAGGACTTTATTTCCCTCATAGCTGTCCACAAGTTGAGCCCTTATAATGCCCAATAAATATTAATTAGTCATGGTTTGCCTTGGTTAACAAGCCCCATCATCATAAACCATCAACTATCAGCTACTGGTGTATCTTTGATTAGCATCGAGTGGTGTTTTGTAAAAAAGGTATAAAGCTGATGACAAAGATCCCCAACATCACCCAGCATTGTCAATATCACTAAACACTGATGGCAAAACACCTCAAGCATCAAACATCAGCCATCTACGCTGGCTGTTCAGTCCAACAAAACAAGAACTGTTTGCATGGAGCTTTACCCTAAACATTTTCTAAGCAATCCAGAGCTGCTTGCACAAGAATGACAACTCTTTACCTGGTTTGTTCTGACAAACAATTGAATATCACCATGCATACGGCCTCCTGTGCTTGATAACATGCCGAGGAGAACAACTCCCTAAAACACACCAAATTAGTACACACAACAAAAGCTGACACTGGTGTGCAGTATCCACTGTTACAATTATTGCTTTCTATCATACAGCTTTATGGCAATTCCTAAATTATGCATTAGCTACAAGAGGTTATAAATAGTAATAGCTTGTAAATGCTATTCGTCTGTTAACTGCTCGGTAGGATTTCTACTTGCCAAATGGCACTGGTTACAGCAGCAACAGTACAGTAAACAGTTATTAAATTGCACTTACATGAAAAAAGAGGGAAAGCATTTCTTCCAAACATGCTCTTGAGTTCTGTTGTTTTTGACAACAAGGTTACCAATCATCTGGAGACCACTTTTGATGGATTCTTTAACAAACTGTCCATCTAGGATTACAATCAGCATGAGTTCTGCATACTGTACTGTAAAATGATAATGATACTAAAAAATGATGAGAATTTTGAATATTTAAAACAAAGACAAAACAACATGCAACTCAGATCTATGGACTTTAAGTTTAGTCATTTGCAAAAACATAAACTACAAAATTGTCCTCATTCATTATTTAAATTTATCATCTTAAGATAAAGTCATATGTCAAGTCATATGTGCCACATGTTGTTGTGAGATATACATATTACAAAAAGACATATTCCAATATATACTCCTTGGAATGTTTTAATACTGGAGAGTGTGTACCTTCCTTAGTTGATTCTTGGTATTTTGGTTTCAAAAGAGCAGTGATAATTTCTAAAACCTGATCCACAATTCCACAATCCCTAAGGTTAAAACATGGTAGATTTAGTACAGAGACATAAAACTATTTTTTCAAAGCAGAGCTATGGCCCTTCTCCCTTTTTTGTTAATAATTGAAAAAACAATGGTTCATTTGCAGTCTGATAAGTAATTGACAATATTTAAAGAAAAACATCTTTGTTATTATTTGCTTGAATCCGCCAATGGAAATGTTTTTTATGGCACTCGTGATTGAGCGGGAGCATAAAATGGTGGCGTGATTGGCCTTCTCTAAGTCGAGTGAGGTACAGTATAGCTTGTCTGCGCCCCAGTGCTCCACCTAGCTATGAGCCTAGGTAAGCTGTATTTTTTGATGATGATACAAATGATACAAATTTCACAACCCACAACATAATCTTCACATACATAATCATTATCTGGTTTTCTGGTACTTCTGCAGCTGTGTTTCGGAGGAAGCGGAAGGCTTCAGTAGTTGAACTGAGACAAGGATTTTCCAGATCATCACCTGCACCTTGGTAAGCTTTTATTACTAACAAGCTTCTTGACAGAACTGAACTAGCCAGTTTGACATCCGATACCTCTACTTTTACACTGAAAGAATAAGTGAAATCGTCGAAAATGTCAGATGCGGGTGTTTACGATCTCCAAAACCTGACTTTATATTATTTATATCTTCTTAACAACTTAAAGTTTAAACTATTGAAAAGAGTACAAGATTGAGGTGTACCCTCGATGTATGTCAATCGGAAAGACTCGTGGACACGGAGTTCAAAGACATGGAGTTTTAGTTTAAATTGCTTTTTAGAGAACACCACGTACCGGTTGTCGCGATTTCTAGTCCAGGTCTTGAGCTTTTCCAATATATCCTTTATCTCTTTCCATCCATTTCCTCTTTTTACACTAGATTCTAAAAAATAGGCCAATTTGTGGCACAGCTCGATTTTCCTCGTGTCGGCCGCCATCTTGAATATCTTGTTGGAAATCCTGCTACGCGCATAAAAGCAAAGACCGCTGTCCTGCAAAACAGTGGAGCACGGACAAACCAGACGAAATGTTCGTGTATCGAATAATATTTTTAATTTATTCACCAAATATATCTGTAATAAAGCCATTTTTTAAGCTGTTGTCATAGATTGATCTGGTTCCGTTTTAGGCGTGATTCATAACAGTTTAGGCGATCTTCCTCCCTCATCTCGGTTCACCACCTCCACACTCGTAATAAAACGAGTGGAGAGGAGGTGAACCGAGATGATTGTGGAAAATCGCGTAAACTGTTTTAAATCACGGCTAAAAAGGAACCAGATCAATCTACGACAACAACTACAATAAATTGGCTTTATGACAGATATATAATTCAGTACACAAATTTAAATAAATATTCGATACACGAACATTTCGTCTGGTTTGCCCGTGAGTGGAGTAGCGAAATCCGAAACCATATGTGATACTTGCACGGCTTCCGGTAAAGGAGGAAAAAAAAAACTAGCTGCACGGCTGTCTCCCATTTTCTCGATTTTTAGCCTAAATAACAAGTTTCTGGCTTTGAAACACTTCCACGATTATTATGAAAAGCCAGGAGATGTTTTTTTAGCTTGAAAAGCTGTGCATTGAGGGGGGGGGAGTGAAAGGGGGACGTAAATCCCACGATCCGCTACATTTTCGGGGCAAATCCGTGGATCCGCAGATATTTTTAGATCCGCATGGTTTGACAGATAAACAATAGCATCGACCGAAATTCATTTAAAATCCGAAATTGGACAGTCAAAGCAGTCAAAATCCGAAATCAGCGCCCTAATTGTCGACAGATCCGTGATCCTCCGTATTTCCAAAATCCGCCAATCCGCTGAAATAATCATCAAAATCCGTAATCCGTGAGCATTTCGGGGCCGAATCCGCCGATCCGCCCCCCATTAAGTGACCCGCAAATGCTCGGCACAGTATATGAAGCCTGGAGTTCGACACCTCGTTTTCGCCATGTGCAAGGAGAAAAAAAAGTAGATGCACTTCCCTTTTTTCTTTTTGCCATTAAGCCAAAATGAAAAGTTTTGACTTTAAAAACCTCCCACCGTTAGTTAGAACCGTCAAACGATGGCTTCGAGCTTGAAAAAATTCGCTGAAGGCGACATGCGAATGCTCGGCACATAAGGGACGATGCATGAAATGTCGAACTCCACGCTTCGCTTTTGCCGAGTATTTGCGGGAAATACGCATTAGATCGATATATATATATATATATCTTGCTACGGAAGATGCCCCTAGCATGTTCTTACAATTTGGGCGAAATCTCAGTGTTCTTATAATAAAAAGTATGTTAGTCTTAAACAGCCAACTCCCTCCCCCCAATAATAATCTGCTTTTCTTGGACAAACTCTTATCAACTGTTTGTTACATATTTTTCTTACACGTTAATATCCGAGTTTCTTTAGTTCCAAATACAATAGGAAAAAACTCCAAGCGTTAATTCTTGTTGGGATGATAATGTTTCTAACAGCATCAATCAATCAATCAACTCTATTCTATTATATATAATAAAAGCTTACATGGCTTTGAGGGCCATGCGCTAGAAAAATGTAAATTTAATTAATATGCTACCCTCGATAAACAGATAAATAAAGATAATTGTATCGCATTGTATTGTATTGCATTGCACATGTATTGTTCTTACATGTTGTCATTATTTCGAGGATAAAAAACCTACTAAAAGTCGTAGACTTATTGGTCCGTTTTGGATTATTTTAAAATAAAGGAAAATTAATCCTAAAATATAATGATGATGATGAAATATTACAAATATCAACAAATCAAGAAATATGAATGTGCATGAATGCACAGTGCATTCACTAGACGAAGTTTCCAGTGGAATTGAAAACTGTGATTTATCATTGGCTTTTAAGTTTTTAGTTTTTTCTATATTCGTAAAAAAAACAGTTGCAGAGGACAATTAAAGAAGAATATAAAATAGTAAAATAAGAATGTAAAATAGTACTAAAACATGAAAAGTTAACTCTAGTAGAAAAAAAATTGTAAGATATTGTAGACTCTATGCTAGAGAGCTGCGTTCGGCATAAGCTCTTTGTCTGTGCTTTAATACTCGATACAGTTGTTTATCGTTTCTCGATAAGGCACATGACTCCATCTCTGGGCTGAAGCGTTCCTGTCTGTCTGAGGGCCGTGGTCTGGCCTGGACACAGCTTGATGCGAAACTTCTGCAGGAATCGAGCGAGTAGAACTTTGGCCTCGAACTACAAGTAGGAAATAAAGAATTATTACCCAGACAATACAAGACAATAACAAGAGCAGAAGGAACATGATTTGTTAGGCAAATTCTAACGATAAAAGCAACGAAATCCTCTCCAAATTTGCTCTGCGTGTTTACCAGGTCACTTTCCGTTGCGCTGGAAAAAACAGACCGTTTTCACGATGTTGCGCGCGCATCCAAAATACTGCTGATCCAAAATGCAAAGAAGGGGTATTTGACTCTAGCGCCAACTACACTTCGTGCGCCCTGTTATATCAGCAGTAGCCCGCCAGTCTGTGGCATTTTGGATGCGCGCAACATCGTGAAGACGGTCTATTGGTTAAAATGTGCCTTGCTTTCGGACGTAGGATTTCCTGGTTTTATTAGAATTTAGCCTTTCAAATTCTGCTAATTCTGCTCTTGCAATATTATATTACAAAAGAAGTAAAGTCGGGGAAATAAGTGGGGAACTGGATTAATATATTTTTTTCTTTTATAACAACTGAGGGGCTAGAGTGCCTGACACCGCCTCAAACTAGAAAACAAACCTGCGCGAAATGCTGCCCAATACAGCTGCGAGGTCCCAGAGAAAAGGGCAAGAACGTAAATGGTTTTCTAAGTAGAAAAACAAAGGAATAAGCGCTAATAAAGTGCTCCACACCACAAATACATTATAATTGAGGCAAGTTATTACAGAAATACTTACATATTTGGCGCATTCTCAGCATTGAACCTCTCTGGGTCGAAAACCTCTGGATCTTTCCAGTTTGTGGGATTATGATGAGCCCCGTAGATATTGAGCTGAAGAACGCAAAGAGCTCATAAGAGATTGGGGGTGCCCAGGGTGCCCTATTCTTTTTTTTTTACTTCAATTAATAACGAAGAACAAACGATTAACACTGTTTCTTGTCTCGTCTCCTCAGCCGACTAAAACAGAACCCTTCCCCCTTTCTCTGTCCGTCTTTTCGACATATCCATTCACTTATCTTACCCCTATTCCAGTCCCCGCCGGTATCACGTGACCATTCAGAGTGATTTCCTCCGGGGAGTGACGAATGACGCCAGCGGCTGGTGGGTACTTACGTAATGTTTCCTTCAAAACCTTCAGCACAGAAACACGAAAAGTTTTCTTTAAAATATACAGCACAGAAACACGAAAAGTTTCCTTAAAAACCTACAGCACACAAACACGTAAAGTTTCCTTTAAAACAGCACAGAAACACGTAATGTTCCTTTTAAAACCTCAGCACAGAAACACGTAAAGTTTCCTTAAAAACATACAGCACAGAAACACGTAAAGTTTTCTTTAAAACCTACAGCACAGCCACAGAAACATGTTTTTTTTTCTTAATACTCAAAATATTCTTCATTTCTATTTTACCTGCGTCATGTAGGACAGATTTGCCAGGTCGTCATACTCGACGAAGTCCACGTGAGATCCGATGACTTTGTCTACCTCCTCTACCACCCTGACGAGATACGCGAGCTTTTAATAGGGACAACTTTTCCAAACACAGAAGAATTAACCACAATCCTAGTATTTCCAGTTTTCCAACCTAGACATTTGTGGTTCCCATATAATGGCACTCGTGCCTGGAAACCAAATATGTTTTAAGTGTCCACGAGTAATTTTCTAGACTTTGAAGACGGCTTGTTTTTGTTTGTTTTACAGAAGGCCAACCCGCCCGCCATTTTACGCCCCAGCAAAATACCGACTCACTCTAAGAATCCATGACTCAGATACTTTTAACAAAAACATCGTTAATTAGGTATCAAACTTCAATCGTGGGTTGTTATTTTAAAGTTTACTTAAAAATAAACCGGTTTTTCTCGTGATTTCATACTTTGACACGCTTTTTCTAGACAGCGGCGTAGCCAGGGTTTTTAACAGGAGGGGGCCCATAAGGGGCTTTCAAGGCATTTTCTCCTGTATTTTAGATAATGTCTCATACATTTACTGTATTTTTGGGCTGCTAAAGGGGGGGGGGGGGGGGGGGTGTGGCCCGGGCCACCTAGGCCACCCCATTGGCTACGCCCCTGTTCGAGCTACTTACTTGTGTGTTATGTCCGGATGCAGCCCAATCTCAAGAAGAGCAAAAGACAGCTGATTGGCGGTAGTTTCTTGCCCTGTATAATTCGCCAATACTGCTTGGTTATTACAGTTTGTAACTGTTGAACACTAAGTTAGTGAATGGAAAAGAACCAGCCTAGTCCCAGGCGTTTTTACTGGGTCTCCTGTGTTCAGCCTAGCCCAGGCGTTCTTACCGGGTTTCCAGTCAATCTCGTTCCCAGAGCCCACTACCTTTATGCCAGCGGCAAGGTACAAGGCCCTGGGATAATCAATTCCTAGGGCGATTCTTATTGGCTTTCGAGCTTGCTTCAGTGAGCATGCGCAAATAAAACGGAAGTAAATAGAACAATAGAAAAGCTTCACGATACGCTTGTCACACATTCTGTCATTACCAGTAAGATCTACCCCGGAAACCAGAGGCTCCGAGGGTTTCTCGAGCGAAGCAAGATTTTTTGAGCGAAGGGAGAGTTTTTTGAGCGAAGTGGGAGTTTTTTGAGCGAAGCGGGATATTCAGCCTCTGGAACCCAGGGTAAGTAAGATCTGTTTTGAAAATAAAATTGCAGAGAAAAGTCCCACGAACCAGCGTATATATTTAAAACCAAATTTTGTTATTGCTGCTACAAACGTTTAGTACCTTACAATAATCAATTGTAGCTTTTTTGGTCTTACAAAATAGAGGGAGGCCTAGTGGAAAGCCTTTGGGAAAATAAAGAGAAATGTAGAAGCGTGCGTTGGCAACATGGTTGGCAACATATACAATATACCAAAACCATCCTTTCTATAAACGATGATTGACTTCAAAATCTGGGATTGAATTTCTTTCAGCGTAAAATCTTTGGCTTTTCCTAATTTGTTAAGTAGGGAAGATCGATCAGTGAAAGAGATCAACTCTTGTTCTCTCCGGTCGCTATTTTGTTTGGACATGCGCAGTAAAACCGGAACCAACAGATTCTGTTGGTGAAAAAAAAAAGATTATCCGTATCTTGCCGCTGGCACAAAGGTACGTGGGCTCTGGGAACGAGATTGGTTTCCGGTGGATGGTAAGAGTTGTGACGTCACAGGAGACCGTCTGTGGGTTAGCTCTTCCCAGCCCCCCACGCTGTCTCACAGTTCATCTTCGAGGACAGGAAACACAGTATGAACGCCTGGTACTAGGCTGGAAAAGAACGTCTTTGATTCGTAAATTACATACACGCTGACAATAATGTCCTACCTGCGATGAAAAAGGTAACGAAATCATCCAGCAGTTCCTCAATATCCAGTTCCCTCGATTCTGAAAACGATGAATAACAGAGATTCAAATTTTAATGGTCAAGCAATGGTCAAGCAATGGTCTAAAAGGCAGACGCACGAGAAGACTCAAAGGCTTGATTTTCTTGCAATTGAGCCAGCTGTTTGACCGACAGCTAATGCTGTCGTGTGTGCGCTTTTGCTTGCGTCTCTAGTGATGATAAAACTTGAAGAGGGGCAGTAAGGCTAGGAATATTGTATAAGGGAGTGCTTTTTTAGTTCCTTATCAACATTTTAGAAGAAAAACTAATCTCCCCGCTGCCTTGTTCTCGCGCCTGTGACCTCGACGCCCTGTGTTTCCGAGGACGGTCTCATGCCATCATTAACAAACCTTGCAGTTCAAGCTTCATAATGGTGGATAAAATATCGTTGGGTATTTCCTCCCCCTGAACGATAGCTGCTTGTCGTTCTGCGATACAGTTTCTCCCTGTTTCACGGATCATCCTCAGACTGTTCGCCACTTCCCGCTGGTATTTAAACGTCCGCGGATCATACTGAGCAAAAACAAGAAACAGAGATCATCTTTCCCTTAAAGAATGTCGATCAACTTCTCCTTTGTTATTGTTTATAATTAAATATATGACGGTTTATTTGCAAGGAGACTTCAAAATAACCATCCACAATTGAAGTCTGATACTTTATTAATGATATTTAATTGAGAGTTTCTCAGTTACTGTCTTTATTTAGCCGATGGAAATGGATTCTTTGAGTTACTTTGCATATATTATAGCGGAAGCATAAATTGATTGGCCTTTTGAGCGGAGCGAAGCGAGGCGCCGCGTAAGCGGAGCCCCATACCTGAGAAAAAGTAGTATAAGAAAAATATGGTATTAACAAATATTGGTAACCCATCGACTCGAGTTTTGGTGAGGCGTTTTGGCAGGTATCATGTATGTGTCAAGGGAGAGGCAAAACTGTTGTCAGGTGGTTTGTGACCTCATCGATGACGTCACTAGAACCAAAAATATAATGACGTCATCAAAATAAAAAATATTTATATTTCACGAAGGAATCATCGTATGGAAACCAAACTCGGTAGGTGTCATGCAGGTTACAGGGGGGTGCAACAATATAATCATGCGTTGTGTGACATCATCGATGACGTCACTAAAAGCAAAAAACGTGATGAAAAGCAAAAACATTCATATCTCTTGAAAGAAACATTGTTTCACAACCAAACTTGGAAGGTGTCATGTTTGTGTCAAGAGGGGGTGCAAAAATATGGTCACGTGATTTGTGACGTCATCGATGACGTTACAAAACTATCCCGATGTCATGAATATAGATATTCATATCTCATGAACGAAACATCATATGACAACCAATCTTGGTATGTGTCACGAAGCTGTCAAGGGGGTTGCTCCAATATGGTCTAGTGATTGTGACGTCATCAATGACGTCACTTTAAGCAAAATATTTTGACGCCATAAAAATAGAAAACATTCATATCTCGTGGAGGAAACATTGTATAACAACAAAACTTGGTAGGTGTCATGTATGTGTCAAGGGCGAAGCCAAAATATGGTTACGTGATGCGTGAAATAATCGATGACGCCACTTTAAGCAAAATTATCCCGATGTCACATCTATATTCATATCTCATGAACGAAACATCATATGACAAACAATCTTGGTATGTGTCATGTATGTTTCAAGTGGGGTGCAATGAGATGGTCAGGTGACGCCATCGATGACGTCACTAAAAGTAAAACTACCCTGACACCGAAACATCGTATATGACAGCTAAACTTGTTATGTGTGTGTTATGTGGGGGGAAAGGGGTTAAACAAGTTGGGCGCGTAATCAGTGAAATCGTTGAAATCGCCAAAAACAGCAATATAATAATAATATTTAAAATTTCTTAAATTATTAAGCGAAAATAAAGCAAAGATTTGTTCGTTTGGAGCGCCGCTTTTAGGCAATGCCTAAATCAATATTTTAATCTGTCGTTTAGGAGTAAAGGTGCCATGTTCGAGGCTCAACCTTCATATTAACTTTGTCGTATTTGAAGAAGCGCTTTGTGCATTTTGCTCTGACTTTGCGCTTACACTAAGGCCTAGGGCAAACGTCCGTCTCTTCAAGTTCTGTTCCGGATGCAAATGCCAGCAAATACGTGAATAGAATTGGTTATTAGTATGGATTTGAATTTGGCCCAAGAGAACCAAAAAGCATCCAAGTCACACAGGATAGACTAATCACCTTATGCCAGGGGTTCCTGAATCGAAACATAACAGCTTCCAGCATCTTGTTAACAGCTTTAGGGAAAGTACTGTCTTTGTCGTCAAGCGTTTTCAAATCCAAACTGAAGGCGACCTAAATAAAAAAGGCATGAAGTGGCATAGGGAAAGACCCACTGGCATAATATAACTGTACCTAAAAAATCAAGGGCGGGTCTAGAAGTGGGCCGAGGGGCACCCGGCCCCTGCTATTTTCAGAACAATAAAAATATATGAAAATCAACGGAAGAACAATGAATCCAGCCCCCCTTTCTTGAAACCATCGCTTCGTCCCACCCCACCCCCCCTTTTTCAACTCCTGGATTAGTCCCTCCCTAAACAGGATTTCAAGGCGGTAACTTTCCTCTTTCATGCAGAATTGTAATAGTGTCTGAACTTATGATGACTGTAAAACGTTTTTGCTTGATATTGGCGATATTGGTAAAAGTGCTTTTTTGTTGACCATGTTGAATGATGCTAAATGGCATTATATACTATACTAGTTTGTTTGGCTGTTGGGGCTTTATAGCATTGTCTGACCACATTTTGCATACCTTCATTATGACATCCATGGTGATACGATGGAACTGATCTAACATGCAGACCTCAGTTTTTCCATCTGCTAATGGCTTCAGGGTTTCTATGAACAGGTCACAGCTCTGATTGAATGATGATATGAGAGTCTTGAGATGTCTAAAGATTCAAACAGGGGAAAGAGTGTTGAATATGCCTTTCCAACACGAAATATCTTATTGGTATTCTTAATTTAACACTCATGAAGGATCCGTTTTCACTTCTATTCTATAAGAACTAGAAGTTTTTCTGAGGAAAGAAATTCACACAATGCTACAAGATAGACAAACATACTCATTTTAGATGGGGCAGGGAAGATCATGACATAGATTGTCTGGGGCTTAAAAACGTTTTTTATTACCAACAATGTATTTTGGCAAATTCAAGGGTACAAATTCCAGGAGTTTGGGTGGGGGGGTGGGGGTTCTTGCTAAGAAAGGGAAAAAAGTTACTCACGAGCGAAAGAAAGCTGGATTAATGGCATTCCTCTTCTTCTTCCAAACCTCATGATAGGGGATTGTTACCAGCCCATCCTTCATAAAACGTACACCAAACATCTCAGACATGCTCTGATAGAATTTGACAGGCTTTGGCAAATTGTATTTGATAATTGCTTCCTGTAAAAAAGAAACATTATGCATATCAACATATCAATTGAAAGTTCAATTATCAAAACACCTTACCCGCAAAGCATCTGGATGAGAAAGCGTAACTGAGGGATGCCAGCCTCCAAACCAGGACACATACACTCCATCGTAACGATTAGACCTGGAACATTGTAGAAATAATAATACATATCGGTAGCACTATTGGGGGGGGGGCATTACAGTGCACAAATGATGAAGTCCCCCTCCCGCTGCAATGCAGGCATTTACCTGGTGTTTTTATAGCGGTTCAAAGGCTTTGTGAGCCAACTCGTGTGCATAAAAGATATACAGGATACTGAACAAAGAATGAACACATTCAAGATTCAAGATGCTGAGAGTACATAAAAATGTCCAATTATACAACTAATTTTTAACCGGAAGATAAACACTGGAAGGTTACAGATGTTCTAAGGATTGCTGTGTTTTGAAAGCACAGCAAGACCACAAAAAGTTTACGGATGATCCATCCGAGGATCGAGTGTCACAGAAGTCCCTCCAACACTTTGCAAGCAATCACAAGTTAAAAACAAGCCTTGAGCGATTTGTAGCTGCCAGCTTGGGTTTTGAGCGAAAATTAAAAACAGGGGGGAATAGGGGTCCTCCGTGAGTCGCAAATTTGGACTTCATCCGCTGGCGGACAAAGTGATTAGATTGGCCGGTTGGTTGTCAATGAATTTGAAATAACAAGTAGGAATGTGTGACATTGTTTAGTTTACAAAATGATGAATGTGAGATCAATTGATAAGATATAAAAAGAGCTTTACAATTTATGGTATTCATCAAATAAAAATAATTGTAAGTACCTACTTCAAATACCAGTCCTACTATAAAAGGATACTGTATTGTTCATGTGTTTACTGAATGCAGGAAATTTTGATAAAGCATATATAACTTTACTTTTTTTCTTTATGCCCTCAGACAGCAGCAGTCAAGCCACTGACAACATTTTTTTGTATTATTCATTCAATCAATATCAGCAATCATTGCAATTTATGTGTAGTGATGTGTGTTCCAGAATCGAGAACTGACTTTGGACCCTGTTGGTCTGGTCTGGACAGTTATTATTATTATTGTGTATTGTTAAATTATTATTAGTACATTATTAGCTTAGTCGAGTTCGTGCAGAAAATGGTGTTTAGTAGCTAGCGTGCTCAGTTTTAAACCAAAACATTCCTACGCTTACATAGTCTCCAAACCACAGATAGCCACACAAGCTCTTTATTGGTCCCTATTAATTATTACGGTAAACATAGGGCGAAAAACAAAATTAGTAAAATATAAAAAACAACTTGTTGAGAAGACGTGTGTAGCAAAGTGTTGTGTTTATGTTTACTTTTTGTTTGTTTTCTGGCTAATTTTGTTTTTCGCCCTATGTTTACCGTAAAAATCAATAGGGACAAATAATTAGAGGTTGGGCTACCTGTACTCGAACTCTACCAAACTAATAATACATACTCACTATGCTTACCATTCAAGTAACAACTCCTGCAATTCTCTGCCTTTCATTATATTTTCCTTTATCAGTGGAATATGACCAAAGAAAAAACTGAAAGAAAACAGGGAAAGGGATGGACCATTAGAAAAATGAGGGGAGGGGGGGGTAAGAAAAAAAAATCATATGATGAAAAGACTATTAGAAAAAATATGCATGCAGCCCAAACCAGACAAACAAAAAAAAATGTATACAACTATGAGAAAAAATTCAGGCCACATTTGTTATAATGAAACGTTCTGCATATTTGTAATAACAGACACATTTGTAATAAGGTGATATGTGACGTCATAGATGACGTATACATAGCAGCCCTCGCCCTGTTATACAGGGTGCCTTGAAGTGAAAATTCTATCAAAAAATATTTTTGCATCTTTAAATTCCCTACTACATTACCTTTATTATAGCAAAGAAAATGTTTGGATTTTTATTATCTTCTCGATATAGTAATTTTCGACAGCAGGATAGCCTACGTGTAGCCGCTGACTCGCGAGATCCTCTCGTTAGACTAACAGCAGGATAATAAAAGTCGATTGTTTAGTAATAAAAGTCGATTGTTTAGTAGTACCGTGATACCTTTCGGTCTACGTTTGTCTTTACCCTTTTGCACCGACAACATTTTTCGGTTCATTGAAAAGGCTATATTTATTGTATGAGACAGTGTATTGTAGGATGTGGTTGCGTAAGGGAGGAATGCGGTATGATGAAAAATATACAGATAACGAGTGATTATTTGGGAAAATGGTATGATAGAGGCTGTATTGTTGGAGATATATGGATCAAGGACTATTGTGTGATAACAGATTTAAGGTTAAAAATAAGATAGAATTACCTATATACATACCTTGCGCGTTCTGGACCAGGTAAGTGATCGTATTTCTTATGGAGAAGAAATAAATACAGCGAGACAAGTAAAAACACTAGCGAAGCAAACCCAACTACAGTAGCAAAAGCACCGAATATTATCAAGAAAACCCCCATATTTTGTAGAAAAGGAAGAGCTTTCTTTGAATAGAATACTAGAAGCGCGGAGGCAATGGAGGAGAAAATTATTTCCTCATAGGACACGCGACACTTTTGGAATGCATGTTCAAGAGATCGAGACATCACCTCTTTACACCACAGGCAGCCCAATTGTTTTCTGGCGTAGACTCCCGTAACCCGGCTTTTCGGAGAATTCGAAAAATACCCCTAACAATTCCTGAACACCAAAAACACCCCAAAAGCAAAAACTACCCTTAAAAAATAAAAACGTAGGAAAAAAAAAACACCGGACACCCTCTATGGGCTCTATCTGCTGGTGTGCGTCGGACCGTGTGGTCTGCGTCGACAGTTGCCGGGATAACATGCAACAAAAACATGGATACGATATATTGTATCGTATCAATTCTGACATGTTGCAAAACAAATGTTACACGGAATAACTTTCCATATTTCCATATTCTTCATTCTGTGCTGCATGTTTTTGAAGCGGGTTCATAAACACGCAACATGTTGCCGAGTGAAATAATGCGCGGAAGGTTGTGTTGCGCGATATCGTTACACGGTCAAAAACTTTCTACGATACAATGTATCGCGAAAAGTTTTTGTTGCATGTTATCCCGTGTAACCGGCAGGACAATCCCTGCCTTCTTCAGGTTATAAAAATAACCTAAAGAATAACTATACTGACGTGCGTGCGTAAATATTGTTTGAAAAGAACAAAACAACAGTGACGGATCTAGCTTTTCGCTGAAGGGGGGGGGGGGGGGGGGGGGTTTGCTCAGTGACTAAGGGGGATGAGGCAATTATTTTTTGTTGCGTGTGGTGGCAGCCCAAGGGGGGCTAAACCCCTTAAACCCTTCCTCTGTATCCGCTACCGAACAAAACAACTCTGCGTTGTTGTCGACTTCTTTTAAAGGTCTTACCCAGATTTAAGTAGTGGAACCTGGATTTTACGATACTGGATTTACGATGACGTACGTACCTTTCTTCCGGCGGAAAATACAGTGAAATGTATAGGAAATTACCTCGATCTTACGAGATTACGATACAAATCTGTATTCCCAAGCGTAATTTGACCTCGATACAACGATATTACTGATTATGGCTATCATAAAAGGGAAAAACTCAAGACACGACCCACGTTGTACTGTACGTTAATCGTTTTTGCACATGACAGAACTTGTAAAATGCATATTACAGAGAATAGCTGTACAGTTTTAGGGTATCGATGGGTAAATCCGGGACTTGCCGAGGCGCCGAGACTATCAGAGCACAAGACTTTTGTCAAATTTTGGAATCCGAGCCAGCCCGGGCTTGTTTTTGGGTAACTTGCTCGAGGTATGTCATAAACATCATTTGAAAACAGAATAAGTAGAGTTACAATACAATCTTGCTACAGTAGCTTAAGTTTCTGTTTAGAGCGGAGGCTCAAGAAATGGAGACTCGAAAAAGAAGGGGAACGTAGCATGTTAACAAAAGAAAACAGACCGCGTTTAACAAAATCATAAACTGCAAGATCGCGCTTAAAATTCCGAGACTCCAAGACCACTAAAATTGAAAAAAAAAAAACGAGACTTCGAGACTTGCGTAAAAACCGTCGAGATTTGGGAGACTGCGTTTTTTTTGCGAGACTTTCGAAATTTCGAGGTACCCATCGCTACCCCTACCCCTAGAGTACAGTACAGTATTATTATTTTGTAAAACTTATTAACAGAATTAACCAGACCTCGCTACAACGATAAATGGATTTTCCTTTATATCGTAAAATCGAGGACCTCTTTGCAACGATACCTCGATTTTAGGATTCATATTCTTTCTCCCGAGGCATATCGTAAAATGACAAATTGTCAAAGTGTTCAGTGTTCTGTTTAGGTAGGAAGTATTAGATAATGCAATGGTCAATTGAAACCCTCACCCCCATGGTCCCGGGGAAGGGTGGGGGATTAGACTTTGACACTGTACAAAACAGAGAAAAGCCCCCACCCCCTCGGGACAAAACTACAGTCAAATGCCCCTATCCCTTGGGATGCAAACTATAGACAAGTACCTGACATTTAAAACAACAAGTCATCTAAAATAAACCTTTATCTTTTAAATCTAGTACACCTCAACGAGTACATTTGTACTAATAACTATGGATAACAGTTACTAAAAAATGAAAAAAAAACTAATCATCTTCATCTGGTGTTAGTTATCGTTCATATTCGTTTTCGCACATTTCGCAGTGCAGCTTGCCACGTGCTGCTGATGCTGATACATGGAATTGCTTGCTACAGAAGAGAAAGAGTCTCAAACCAGAAACTGACATGACTTTTACAAAGTACATTTTCTTGAAAAGTACAATTGTCCCCAGGGTTGGGACAATTCTTAGAGTCGAAAAACTGTCATTTCCCCCACCCCCTCGGGACAGATTCTCGTTCACAAGTGCCCCTAAACGAGCAAGTACGCAGCTGCTTTGTCTCCTATTGTCTTTGTTCCACAAAGGAGTTCTTTTGTCTCTATTCTTCTCGTTCTTTGTGTCGAGGTGCGGATATTGTTCATTTGCCCAATCAAATTGCAGCTTGTAAGAGCTGCGTACTGACCCCTCTAAACCCCCACGTTAACCCCACCCTTTCCCGGGACCATGAGGTTGTGGGTTTCAAATGAATAGTGCATAATCTAGGAAAATATGGCTCGTACCGCCTCTTTCTGCAAACCAAAAACCGCTTTGGTTTCGAAACAGACCAGTAAACCAACTAAAAGAGAAAAATTACATGTGGTCAAGCCTTCTATACTACCCTAGGTACCAGAGCCTCTAGACTTCTCTGGTTCTGTGACGCTCAGCCATAATGCCCCTACAAGTTTTGGCTGAGCGGGACTGGACGAGAGAAGTCTGTAGGCTCTGGTCCCCAGGGTAGGTATCTACCACTTGATCCTCGAGCACAGGGAGACTGGAATCATAGGATTTTTAACTTTTTTTTTGGTGGTGGTGGTGGTGGTGGTGGTGGGGGGGGGGGGGGGTGGTGGTGGGGGGAGGGGTCACATGCCCCCAGTGTCCCATGCTTGTCATGGGGGTAGTCACAGAAGTTTTTATTAATCTAGATATTTCTAGAATTCAATGCACCAATTTCGTGATTTTATTAAAGTTTACTCCTTTCTGATCCTTAACTAGAATGAGATACTCTTGGTAGCAGACCTACAGGAATATCCCTAGGAAAACTACTTGGACAGAATGTGTGCCCAATAGAATGACATGGGTTGATCTAAGGGAGAGCGGGCCCTGCCCCTCTCTACTTTCAGATATCTGGTTTACAAATTACAAGAAATAAAAGGAAATATATGGAAGAGCAATGAAACCGGACGCCCCCTTTTTTGAAACTCTTGCTTCGGCCGCTCCTTTATGGGTCTCCTACATATCCACCCCTGAATTAGCAAGTGCATGTGGCTAGTCCAGGCAATACAGTAGACTCATCTTTACCATGTGGCCTAGTGATTCTTTATAAAAGTTCTTGCAATGCTTGACAAAGTCAACAGAGAGCCCCCAATATCTATTGCTACTGTTCCATGAAATCCAATATTGGACAACACTGTCACATACTCGCACAAGGCAAAAAGGCTATATACTGAAGAAATGGTCAAGGAATAGTGAACAGTACTTATATTATTACATACAAGATTAGTAGATAGTAGATTATTTCACATAGTCTACCATTTAACAATTCAACAACTATACCTCTTACTCAGAAGATTAAAGATTGATCTATATCATGTTGAAGAGAAACAAACTCAGATGTTCAATCAAAAAAGCTGGTTTAAAACCCTGAGCACATCTTGCAACTTTCAGTTTCAGGAATATTGAGAATATGAATACAGTGTACATTTCCATACATATAGAATTTCATCTTGGGGTCAGAGACAAGCCTGAAACAATATTCCATATTTGTTTATTTGGGGAGGAAAGAGAATGAATGAATTAGTTATTAACTGTATACCCAACCCTTAAAAAGGATACCTCCACTCTCACAGTACCAGTTATGCCTAAAAAAGAAGTACACTGCCATTGCAAAAGAGCTATAATTGAGAAGAAGACATATCACCTTCCATCTCATGGAAACTGATTCCTGAAACGGAAACAAAAAACAATGTATCAAACCAAACACACAGCTAAAGATGAGCATGATTAGGCTCTGAACAGATAAAGCACAATGATTCGTTAGAGGATAAAAATTCTATTTGATTAATACTATCCCATGGATCCACTAGATTTCTACAAGACTAAAATGGCTAAATTGAGGTTCAAACATTCTGGACATGTTGAAAAATCACCGGAATTTATAATTTGTAAAATAAAAACCCTGAATACCTGATGTGTAGGTGGAGAAGACAATGTCCATCTGAATATTATACAGTTAGTAAGCATATACACCATAGCAGAGACTTGGAAAGTAATAAAGCTTGCCTCATGGACACCTGAAAATGAGCCAATAAGAATGCTATACTTAACAAAGTGTCTTGTTATGAATGTAGAGTAGTGTACTGTATTCTTTGATATAAAAACATGACTTATTTGGATAAGCCAGTATAAAACAAGATGGCTTTCAAGACAGGATGCATAAAAAAACACAATGTAAAAGTATGCAAGGAGGCTATGGCATCATTGTGTGTTGGGTGGCCAAACAAGACAAGAGTTATCGAAGTTAAGAAAACTCAACATTAAACTTGAATGGTTTAAAATAGATCCAGCTATCATAATGACAAATGTACGTAATGTACAGATAGATAAAAATGTACGCAGTTCTTGCAGAAATGAACCATGCACAGTTTTTATGTAAATGGCCTTGTATTCTATCTGGATATAGCAACTATGTTGATCTCCCTTCTCTATAGTCAACACTAGAGCCTTCAAAAAGACTCTTATGTGGTTTTCTGCATGTACTATAAATAAGGAAATGATTCCAAGAGCAAGAAGGCTTTCTCATGCAGCATTGTCACCAGCCTCCCCCGCAGGCATTTTTAAAAAAATATTTCAAAATTGTTATAAGCAGTGTGTCTTTTGGAAATTTCTTTGAGGATTTGACTGATAATTCAGAGCAGATGGCCTGTTAAAAAGCTTGGATTCTAATAGATTCTTTTGTTTCTTGTCAGTTAAGGTTTCTGTTGTCCCTCTGGTGACAATGATACTTTAAAAACCTCCTTCCTAAACTGTTCTCCCAACATCTTAATGTGTTACCAACACTTACTATAGTTCTCAGAAGAGGAAACATAGGTAAGAAGTACGAGTGCTAAGTTTTCTACTACAGTGACACAAGCATTCAGAAAATTAAGCCATGGAAACCACTTGCTTTTGATATTAGAGCTGGCCTTGTACTTGTAGAAGTTGTAATTCACAAAAGGAAACACCATCCGCAAAAGGCTGTGATAGGCAATGCCAATACGCCAAATGTACTTCTCTGGTGAAAAATCTCCAGTTGCTGCACTTATGGAGGGAACATAATTTGGTACCTAAGAAAAACACAATATTCAATACATACTGTCAAGGAAAAAAAGAGAAAATACATTGTCATTTCTAGCAGAGGGAATATTATTTTACACAGCTCCTTTGATTCAGCTACCAGTTTAATTGTAAAGAAATTAATTTTTAATCACAAATAACCCAACAAGATTAATTAATAAAAACAGTAACAATGAACTTGATAAACAATGACTTGGCTTTATAGTAGTTAGGATTATTGGTTCAATTGGAATCATATACATCCTTTGCACTATTTGTCAGACAAATGTAAAATGATTCTCAAAAAAAAAGGAAATATTAAGAAATGAAAACTGAAATATCCCTTTATGGCTTTGTGAATAATTAAGCTGCCTAAGCTGTTTGATAAAAAAGATAAACTGGGAATGGTGTGAACAAATGTGATATTAATTAAAATCAAAAACATTTTTTTCTGTCCTGTATCAGATTCACTATTATTGTCAATGGGAACATAGACTATGATGGGAATAAGCCTTTGTATTTCAGGAAAAATACTCCCTTATATGGCACAACCGACGCCATTTAAAAGACTCATGTTAATGAAGAGATTGATATCATAAAAGAAGCTTCTTTAATTAACTGTTTAATAATGAAGTCTTGGAACTATTGTAGGTTTATTATCATTATACAATAACTACACCCAAAAGATGAAAAACATGTTCATATTAAAATTATAAGTACTATCTGATAACAATACTACTAGCATGTAAGTAATTCACTTTATTTTCTCTATCCCTTCTATGATAAAATATACTTATATGACATACTCCTTAACTCCTCCACTGGCTCAAAGAAATTCCATCAACCAATACCGCCATCTTCAATCAAGACATGCAGTCTCTACGACTCCATGTCTGTACCTATATGTTGAATTTAGATCGCACTTTTTGTCACACTAGAAATATTCATACTCCAATCTCATGGTTTATTATACTTACATTGCAGTGTGTTTTGGTTACTTGATCCCAGTGAAGAAAGATTGAAAGAAGGATACAAATCACAAACGAGCCAAATGGCAGAGCGCATGCTAGAGCGATCACGCTGGATCCTCTAACTTCAAAAAACGGCTCCGAAACCATATTCATCCCAGTTGATGCTTCAAAACTCCTATTAGCTCGTTGTCGTCCTACTACTCAGTTTGTTGGGCCAATAATGAGGGGAAGTGACAGATAAATTGGACCACATCAAATAATCCTACCCTTTGAACACATCTATACCCAGACAATAATGCGCCGACAGTTTTTGTATTAGCGGATAATAACACAGGTAAACCACCGATAAGTAATTTATCAGTAGATAAATGGATAAACCTTTACCAAAATCGGACATTTTTTCCATTTGAAACACGTTTTGTGGGTATATAATTCAAAATAAAAATTGCACACTATTCAATTGGCAGTGAAATGCTATGCAAAATGAGCTTTTTGGTTAGCGGGTTTCCTGTGGACAATTAGAATAATGTCATGCGCATTGAGTGGAAACAACATGGCGGAGGCAGCAGAGGTAAAAATGTTCTCGTCTTCGTATAATGTATTGGTTTCCTCTCTGTCCTCGTCTTTGCTGAGCTGTGTGCTATTGAGAACACTATGAATGGGATTTTATTCTTCTATTTATATCTAGTAGGTAAAAAAGATAAATTGAGAAATGACAGGTGTGACTTGTTTTTATCATTTCCAGTCTGAAGATCAGGCTATTCCTGGACCAATCACGTTATCCAGCCAAGTATTTGACGTGGGTTTCCATCCAGAGCGAGATGTGATCGCAGTGGCTCAAATTGCGGGTACCGTGTCCTTGTGAGTCACTGTCTTTATTCCCAATAACAGGGATGGATCTAGACCTAAACTTGACTGATTCCAAATGGTCACGGACCAATCAAGGGCGGGGGGGGGGGGGGGGGGTTGCTAGGGGCTACCCCACGGGAAATTTGTGAAATTACATGTTTGAAACATGCAATCTGCAGAGTATATAGTCAGATAATAAATCCAAGTTTAAGTTTCACCGGTGCTGTATTAAACTTATGGTCATTTAAAACTGAAGGACTTCATTCATCCATTAGTCAGATAATAAATCCACTATTCTTACCTAATTCAGCCAAATTTGTGTTCTTGAAAGTGTGGCGAGGCAAGTACCAGTTATTTTTTTCGAATACCCCTTGGCAATATCCAAATGGTGTGATAGCAATATAAAAAACAAAAACCTCCCTCACATTGTAATGTAGCTCATGCCGCGGACAGTAACTTGTATCAATAATTGACTCCATGACCTCTTGATTCCAAGCAATTTTACGGCGCATCATCTCATCTAGTTGCTGATCTATTGACATTGCTCCTCTTTGCATGTTTCTCCTAAATTCATCCATTAGAGGAACCGAAAATGCGTGTACTGGGCAATTTGCTTGTGTGGTATCATGCACTAATGTCGAAAGTACAAGAGATGATTTTACCAGCTTATTTACCTTACTAAAATAACGGCTGAAAATCTTCCAAAATAATACACAAGGCAAACAAAAATGCCATTAATATACTTAGAATACCTTGCCCAGGGGAGGTGATGCTAAAAACTTTATGTATTTTACTTACAAAGGCGACCATTTTTTATTGTTATAGAGAATTTTAAAGAGCAATCGTGCGGTCGCCACACTTTCACCATTAATTCCAACTTCTCGGGATCTGAATTAAAACAAATTCTACACCATAATCAAAAGGATAACAGTCCTTCTTTTGGCAGACAGGCTTTCCACGAGAAATGTCTGCATTTTGTGAAACCATGCTTCGATTTTCAAGATTTCGGTTCGAGAGATGTGTATAAGAGGTCACACACCACAGCAAACAGAGGCCTTCTTTCTCACGGGTAGTTTCGGGATTTTATTGTCAACTGATTTCAAACTGATTCACACGTTATAGCAAACAATCAAGACAGAGTTTGAGTGATCCTGCATGGACTGTAACCAATCGGTGAAGAGCTTGAGTGGTTCCAGAACACGCACAAAATGTCTAAATGGGTCCCCTCCCCCATCAGGAGCAATATTTCCTGTGAGGGGACCGGAAATGCCGTCTTAGTGGTAAAGGAAATAACAGCGAACAACCCAGGAAGCAGGTATAATAGTGGTTATAAATAACAGACAACAGATGGATGTTTTTTTACCACCTTTCTACCACCAGTGTGTCAAAATTGTGTGACTTGTCTCATTCTAAATATATCGATATAAACACGAAGTGTAAACAAAGGTCGGTGTTAAACTGTATCACTGATCATACCCGAGCTACTGAAATTGAAAATAAATAGTTGCTTGAAACTATGTATAGATATACAGTTCAGAGATCAATTTGGTGTAAGTTTTGTTGGGATTCCTAATATAATGAGAAAATAAAGGAGAAAGTTTTGTTCTGAGTTCGTGTTGCTTACAGCTTCACAAGCGAAGCACAACACTTGTCTCTGATACCCAGGTTGCATTCAGCTAACACTCATGGAATACTCTACTGATCGCCATAATCTTGATGCTCTACTGTTTATGGAGGAAACAGCTGGCGTTCATTTCAGAAAACGTGGTCATGGCATAGTCTCAACATTTTCTAATCCCTGATTGCATTAGCACCATTTTATGAAATAGATGAGATTGAAGATTACAGTATACAGGATGGTTTTCTTTACTTAAATTAAAAAAAATAATTAAATCCCAAGTCAGTACTTCTGATGGTTTTAGTACAATACTAAAGGTACCATCACATTTTTACTTAGTGAAGGAGAATTTGGATAAATTATATGATGGATTGGCTGGAGTTTGTTTATGGCCTTTATTCTTACAATTAATTTATACCCATTAGCACCTTTAAACACCCGGTCAATACTTGATTGTTTCTTTTGCAGACACTCTTATGAGGCTGGCAAGGATAGCAAAATGCTAATGGAGTTGAATCATCATAAGAAGCCATGTCGAGCCCTAGCATTTTCTAAAGATGGTCTGCGTAAGTGTATTAATTAGTAATTTACTGTAGTATATATAGTGATATAAAAAACCTTATTGAATGGAATAGAATCACATTTGATTACAGCTAAACAGCTAAAAATTGTTTCCAAATATAATGCTTAATGAAACAGTATTATAAAATAATTGAGATAGTACAGGCGCTCTGATTGGTGGGATTGGTCACTTTCACTTCATGATGAAGATCATGCGATGACGCAGCATAAAATTGTGTAAGGGGAATTCTTGCATCATCAGTCAACAACCCTGTGAATTCCCACAAACTTTTACCTTTTAACACTAAAAAATATTATTCTTCAGGAGAAAAATGTGTCCAAGGTAAATAGGAAATTGCAAAATAAGTCCAAATAGATAAACCACCAAACGATGAAGTAAATATTGCTTGGAATTTGAAGCCAGTTTTTCAAACTGTTTTCTGTGCGTGTGCTGACCTGCACGAGAATGACACTAGAGCTGGTTTTTTTTGTCTTTTGCAGGATAAGAGTAGGAGTAGGATAAGAAATAATTTTATATAAAAGAAATAAAACATTCTACGCTGCCTTCATTGAGTTTTGAAAACCTCAGTGTTTGTTTGGGAATTCTTGAGCAGATGTGATCTCGAATTCTCCCAAACAAAAACACCTGGGTTTTCAAAAGTCAATGAACACATGCAAAGAATATTTTATTTCTTAACTGTCAGTAGTTTTAGACTATTACATAAGACTATAATTTTCTCTTCAAAACCTGCTTATATTTTATTAAATGTATGTTTCCTTTTTTTTAATACTGTATCTTTAAATTCAAATAGTTTTGTATTTTATTAAAGATTTGTTCACTGCATCAAAGGATAAGTCTTTGCAAGCCATTGATATGAACTCAGGATCTATTACACATGCCATTAAAAAAGCCCATAGGTAGGTACTGGATGATATTTCTATGAATATCTATTCCCTATCTGTTGCACATGTCATTTAAAAGGCCCAAAAAGGTAAGTACATACTGGATAATATTTCTATTAATACCTTTTACCTATTTGTTGCACATGCCATTAAAAGCCCCTAAAAAGGTAAGTTGTTGATAATATTTCTATTATATAGCTATGATCTTTCTGTTGTGTACTGTAGGTTGCATTTAATAAGGATAATATTTAGTTATTAAAATAACTGTTCTATCTTTTCTCATCCCATTAAAGGCCTATAAGTAATCAGCGGATAATATTTTGCTGTTATATCTTATTATCTACATATTGCACATGCCATAAAAAAGGCTCATAAATAGGCAGTATTTGGTGTTTATACTATGACATGTAATATCCAACGAGCTCATTACAGCAGCAGGCATGGCTCATGGTTTCGGAACCCTTCACTCACATGTGTGACCATTGATTGCAGCTGCCCCGTCAACTGTTTAAAGGTGATCTCAGATCATCTTGTTGCAACTGGTGATGATGAAGGATCTGTCAAGGTTTGTGGCTGACTTATCAGGGCCGTAGCAGGTGGTGGGGGACTGGGGGCACGTGCCCCCCCCCCCCCCCCAATAATTTGAAAAATTATAAGGAAATGACCAGTGGGGGCTAGGCTGTGCCCCTCCAATATTTTCTTAATGTTTCAGTATTATGCCCCCCCCCCCCCAATATTTTGAGGCCTGCTACGGCCCTCCTCATTATTCTCCCATTTAATGGGTCAACAAATTCTAGTGAGGGAGAAGTTGAAAACACTACATACCAACTCCGTCTCCAGCAGATCCTCAATGCTGCTGCTCGTGTTGTACAACTAGTAGTTTGTTTCAGTTTCAGTTTAATCTTTGTTTATCGATGGTAGCATTTTTAACCGAATATACAGTTTTCTAACATATGGGGGTGGTCACTGGGGGTGGTCACTGCCAGAGGGTTTATTGCGTCCCCAGTGGTTCTTTTACGTCCCTTCGGTTCAGGTTAGTGTAGTGCAGCTGGAAGAAACGTGACCTCCGGTTTAGTGTCCTTATCCGAGAAGACTGGAAACACAGGAGAATAATTTCAACTCACTTGTGACACAAATTCGAATCAAGGCAGGAACCCGAAAAAATCCCCAGTTTGAGCCAAGATTCGAACCTGGGCCACAGCGGTGAGAGGCCGACGCGCTAACACACTAGGCCACCCATGCTTCCACAGGTAGTACCTAAGTTTGATCACATCACACCCATCCTGATTTACTTACATTGGCTACCTGTGGAATTTAGGATACAGTTCAAGATTGTTCTTTATGTTCACCACAGCATTAATGGCAACGCTCCCTCCTAACAACTGCAGTCGCTTTTCCTAAAACCTCAGATCAACACTGCTAATCTCCTGGTAGTCCTTAAGACTAGATGCAAAACCCTAGGAGACAGGGCATTTGCACATGCCAGTCCTGAACTATGGAACAATTTGCCTATTTTTATCATCAGGCGGATAAGAGGACTATAATTATTATTATTGCATGTGTAGGGTCTATATAGTCAGATACTGTATATTTCAGAATATCAGATTTTGTTATTTTTTTTATTGTGGCAGTTGATGGTAAAATTGTTTGAGCTAGTGTTGAAGGATTGACCTATTGTTCTTGTTTTCATATGGAGCACCCCAAAAGGCTGGTACAAAATCTTACTAACTTTAGTAGCTTGTAAAAGTGTTGATGACACAAGTATGATTGTTGTTAGGTGTGGGACAGTAGGACTGTTGCTTGTGTGATGGAAATGAAGGAGAATGAAGATTTTATTTCAGACATGGAGTGTGATAGTGATTGCAAATTACTATTGGCCACCAGGTAAGACACCACCCCAAACGTTACAAAGAAAGGACATTTGAAATTTGGCACACAGTAGGCTCGTAGCTATGATTTGCCAAGAGAGGTACCTGTATATGCAAAGAAATTCGTCAAAAGTTAATAATTCTTTGATGACAAAGAAGGAGCTATGTATTTCTTGCTCTGAACCTCTTTGAACCATGTGCGATTGTCAGACATAATCCATAAGTATTTTGAAGGCTATATACATAATGTGGGTTGCTGGAGTTGTTATTGTGAAATATACCTCTGTTAACTGTTTATTAATACAGGGTCATTCTTTAATTGTCTTAAAAATTTACTGACAAAAATAAAAATAGTATAAGCTTGATGCTGATATGTCCTTATCATGTGTGCTGCAAGACATATAAAGCTGTGTGTTGGTGAGGGGTTGGAGGGCAGTGACTTTGTCAGTGTTAGGCTGATGTTGGTAATTGGAAAGGTTTTTATATAATTGGTCTGGGAAGGTTTCCACGATAGGTTGCAGCAAGATACTTCCCAGTCCTTGTCCAACCATCGCTGTCAGAAATGAAAATATACGGTGGGGCTTGGGTTATTACAATACTCCAATATACATTTGTCAATTATTGCTTGCAGCGGTGATGGTTCTCTATCCGTCTTCAATGTGCGTCGCCATAAACATGAAGACAGCTCCGATAACGTGGAGACAGAGCTTCTCTCCCTCGCTATAGTCAAGGTACAACACCTTTAGAACATCCCCACAAATGTGACATAAAAGCATTACTCTTAGTGAGTCTTTTTGAATACCATTTAAAATGCACAATTTTACACCTTTCATAAGGGGTAATTATGCTATAGTTTCTAGCGAACATTCTTAAAATGGCCTTTATTCATTAAATCGAGGGCTCCTTTATAAAATTAGTTCGTCTAAGCCATTTTTGCATACTTTATTCTGGTCTGGTTCCTTGATGAATGGCCAAAATCACACAGTCTATAGCCATGTTTATTAAGTCTTTCATTGCCATAACGCCCTGAGACGCCTGTAAAATATAGGCCAAACTCCAAAACGTCAAAAATGCAAACTAAACATCACCAGACCCGGATACTCATAGATTCATCCAAGGCATAGACGACCTTCAAAAGCGCATCGAAGCAATGTAATAGAATTGACTCTTTTGTCAAAATATCAACCATTAATTTCTGACCAAATCATGGGAGTCTTGGAAACACCTTGACAGACAGGCGGGCAATCTCCTCCCCCACAATCATAACAGTTTTTTTATAAGTCTCTTTGCCCCGAAGCCAAACAAAACATTTCCAGGTCCAAGGAACCCAGAATAAGCCTGAAAACAATTTTTGAATAAGGTTGGGTAGCAAAGATGGCCCACATTGGAGAGTATGAGGCCATTCACCAGAAAATTCAATTCTCACTTGGTGAAGCCCAGACAAGGAATTATCCCATTGAATCAACCTCAGCGTGCAAACATCCATAAGCACAGCATTAATTATGCCCAAAAAGACTTCATGATGTCCTAAGGCACTCTCCAGATGTGAAAAAGCTGTAATTTTTAAGCAAATTACAAGCAAAACTGTTGCAAGCAACAGGCTGTAGCAGTGCCGTCGCTAGAAAGAAAAGGCACCGCAGTGCATTGTTGGAAACTTCAAGGCATACCGTCTTGGGTCTTGCTTTTTTGGGATAAGCGTATCGGTAAAAAAATGACAACTATGGGTAGGGTAAATTAAGAAAACTCCCGTAAAAGCGTAGGCGTACTAGCAGATTATTTCTCGTAAATAACCAGTTCTTATATCAAGGTACAAATACCGCTAACCACAAATTTAGAAAAAGGGCCGAAGAAGACAAATGATGAATGTTTTTCTATCATTTTATACCGTTACTAAGAAAATATTACGTAAGTGCAAAAGTGCAGATTTTGATTTTATGTTGTTTGAGTGCTCTATAGTACTTAATACCTCATATACTTCTGCCTGCGGTGCTAAGTAGCCTACTTAGCACTGTATGACAGTGGTTTACGAAAAAGCAGCTGCAAAAACGTCTAGAAGTCACGCTTTTCGTCAAATCTCGCTCGCTCCCAGCAGTAACCTGTTTCATTAATTATATTTTCACCTTTGTCCCTAAGATCCAATAGTGAAATTGTCTCCATTCAGTGGTATCCCCAGTTAAGCAGCCACGGTCACGAATTTCTGGTACATACTGTATTTAATACCTATATTGAGCGAACAGAAAACCTGCCATTTGCCCAAATCACCCTTTGGTAAAAAAAAAATAAAAAAAACTTAAACTAAAAGCTACTTATTTTGGCACTGCGCTCAACTTGATCGAAAAACACATGCCTTCTACCGCGTAAAGATCAACTTTATAATTACATTGATTTCTTGAAAAAAATGTTTAGCAGACCCCCCAAAGTGTTGGACCTTTTATTTCATCAAGCTAAAGAAATTTCTATCGCGTTAAGATCAATTTTAACATTTTCTCGAAAATTGCGCTGATTCCTTGAAAAAAAATGGTTAGAAAACACCCGAAATATTGGAAAAGCTATAAAAATGACAAAAATAAAGAAAGTCGCCGCCGCTTTTTTTTATTATTATTTTCATGTAAATTCGGGAATAAAGAAGAGCTCACTAACAAAGAATCTGTCTGTGTAGATTCGAAACTTGAACTTAAAACTCGTGCCTGACAAACAGCGCGAATATCTTAGGATTATACATGCAATATCTTCTACCAAACGCCCACTCAATAACCCAATAGAGGTGATCTAAGAAAACAGTCAAATTCGCAACAGCAATTCCGGTTTATTCGTTACAGTAATATCTATTTGCAAAGCAGGGAGAATACTGTAATGAATAATTTTTATCTCATTTGATTTACCTACACTATAAAAAATTTAGACTATTCATTGCAATCGATTTTCGCTGCCGGTGTGTTTGAATTTATCGTTGTGTGTCCAGCGGCATTTGCTAAAACCCGGTAATATGACGTGGGCGGTGAACATACACCCCCGAGCCCGAGAAATCTCAACCTCAATTAACCTTTTTATGTATTTATTATCAATTGGCCCTCCTTCTCCATTATTTGGTATCGTGTTTGTATCCGTATCTTACACATTTCGAGATAAAGCTAGCATAAGCAGTGGGTTTTAATTTTACATGACGCCGTTCTCTAAAAGTAAAGAAATAATAAAACACCAGATGTTTGAGTTGACTAGGCTTTTGCGCGATGCAAATTTAGCGTACAAAGCGCTGAAATAAATGTTAACAGTTCAACAAACTCTATGCACACCTTATATTTCAAATAATGTTGCAGTCGAGAATCCACGTGTCGTGACCCGCGTTGGCTTATGGGTATCGTATAAAGGTCTGAATCCTTGTCTTAGAAAACCATGTGAATGTTCACAGGTACATAAATAAGAATATGCTACGACTTTCCAAAAATAAAATTATTTCTATTTACGCCTATTTCCTTATTACTGCGGTTTACGGCATATGGATTCTTCTAGAGTAACCTTATTTAAAACAGATTTATACGGTCACCAAAGGGGACTTAAACACGAAACCGCGCTATAAAGGGGGCGTGCCCAAGGCAGCGACACCGATTCTCTTATCGAAATCGAATATTTGGTTCCATATAAACTAGCAAAGGTAGAGAGGAACATTAAGTTGAAAAAGATGAGGAAGTTTTTTTGGTTTTAAAGGATGCATTCAAAGTTTTATTAGGAAATTTTGTGTCTATCGCTCTGCCTAACGGTTAGTCCGCCATGTTGGTTCTGATGTCAAACTTCTCGAGGTGTGGAAAGTGGGCGTCCCTATCCCTTTTATAGAGCGGTTTCGCGTTTAATCATCGCAACCTCGTTCCCAGGGCCCTCTCCCTTTTTCATTTCCCGCCGACCTAAATGACAGGAAAGGGAGAGGGCCCTGGGAACGAGGTTGTCAATCATCGTTGCTTCGTTGGTTCTAGGGAGGAAGAAAGGTCGTTTGTGGCACGGGTGAGGGAACACTCAACATTTTCAGCTGGGGGGAGTGGGGAGACCTAAGCGATCGCTTCCCCGGCCATCCCCAATCAGTAGACGCTTGTGTTGCTATTGGCAACAATGTTGTGTGCACCGGCTCGATCGACGGAATTATCCGGTAAGTTTGACCCGGTAGTATGTTTAGCACTATGTTAGGCACAGCATGTCATTCTTTACGATTTGCAGATGCTTTTACGGGTATAATTAATTTAAAAAAACACTGGGTGCGTTAAAGTTAAATTTCATTTGCCATCTCTACAATGTCTTTTGGGGGGGGGGCGTTAATTTTTTACCCGTGTTTGTTTATCAGTTTTTGATGGATGAGGAGCGTTTGATAGAAATACAGGCATGAGCACCACCGGATTGTAAAGCTTTTGTTAAAAATTTGAATTCTTAAAAATAATACAGAAGAAGCATATCGTTTTCTTTTCTGACAAATTTTATTGATATTATCGAAGACTTTCTACCCGCAGTGCTCCACAGAGCTTTTTTTAAAGTAATGTTCAAAGATTGGTGCATTGTGTATTGAAATCGCTAGTTCGAGCTTTCGATCCCAAACGTAATTGCCTTTTAGTCTCACCCTGATTAGTAATAGGAGGTGATGCGGTTAGTGCGAGGGAGGTTTTATTATTGCTACGCGCTGCTTTCCCCGCTAACAGAGAAGTTTCTTGTGTTGTCGCGGTTGAAAAGAGGACTACACGAGATACCTCTGTTAGCGGGGAACCCGTCGCTCTGAATGACCCCGCTGTCCATCTCTCTACAGCGCCGTACACATTCTCCCGAACAGACTTCTGGGGCCTGTCGGTGAGCACGCAGACTTCCCGATCGAGCGCCTTCGTTTGTCACGTGACGGGAACCTGTTGGCTAGTTGCTCGCATGACCAGACTGTCAAGTTTTGGGATATCGAACACTTAAAGGATACCTCCCTCGCCCCAGGCTCCAAGAAGAGCGCGGAGTCTACAGATGCGAGTGATTTCTTCGCTGATTTGTGAGATGAAGTGATAAGTAGGTATTGGATCAGATAGAAGTGGATTCTCACATTGGTTACAAATCGTATTTTATTAAACTAAATTAACCGGTGTAAAAAAAACTGCCTACGATACGTATATTGGGATTACCCCGCCAGGAAGAGAGAAGAAATTTGCTAGCCGAGCCGTACGGCTAACGATTCAAACTTTGAACACAATTTTGAACAGCTGGAAAATTTGCGCTCCTTCCTTGCTCTTCAGAGTCTGGGTTATAAGTATGGCAAAGAAATGCCTTTGTGCAGGAAAACTTTTTGTGTAGCGGAAGATCTTATCAACCCAACCTGCGAGCTCCGCTCTGTGGCAACTTTGTTACTGCTTCGTCGTGAAGCCGTACTCCCACACTCCTAGAGCATTTCTCACTTCAAGCTGAGCCGTACTCCACCATCCTACAGCGTTCATATATCACTTTTAGCTGAGGTTTTAATCAAGCAAGGGATGGCCGAGGACGTTCTTTTTTCGCAAGAAAAAAACACCCTAAGATATGTTTACGAAGAGTTAAAAGCGAAACTCGAGGCTTTATATTATGTAATACCCTCAAGCGCCAGGTTAACCTTTATTTAACGGACACACTTTTCAAAGTTCAGATATTTGTTCACAAGAAAAATAATCCCTAAGATATGTTTACGAAGAGTTAAAAGCGAAACTCGAGGCTTTTTATTATGTAATACCCTCAAGCGCCAGGTTAACCTTTATATAACGGACACACTTTTCAAAGTTTCGATATTTGTTCACAAGAAAAATAATCCCTAAGATATGTTTACGAAGAGTTAAAAGCTAAACTCGAGGCTTTATATTATGTAATACCCTCAAGCGCCAGGTTACTTTTTATAACGGACACACTTTTCAAAGTTCCGATATTTGTTCACAAGAAAACTGTAAATTGTACCCACATTAAATAGACCTCCCGGTTACACTCCCGGTGTGTATTTGTTTTTTTGTTTTTAAGAAGATGGGATTGTGGGGAGCTTATCATGTCGCGTGCGAACAATGGCACTTTGTAAATAGCACTTTGTAAATAGTTTGTTATTTTATTCTCAAAATATATTACATCAAATAAATATTTTTTTTCAAATATATCTGTCTGGTGGATCATATAAATATATTCTTTGACTTTTTTTACTCAATAAATATGCTGCCATTAAATGTAATTTCATAAATAACGTGAAATGTTCACTTGTTTTTCTCACCCAGTTTGCTTTATGTCATCGTTACTCAAGCTTGATTTCCGTTCTTCTAATCTCCCTTATAAACCTATATTATCTACTATCAGTTTAAGGAGTCAACAGGGTACTTCATCTATCAAACGCTTCTAAAAGGTTGACATTAAAATAATAGGAGAGGCTAGCATTGCTGAGATTGTTGAGAAATTTGAGGTTTTCTCTTTTGTCACGCGGATTCCAATTATAAGTGGCCCAGCAATGAGTAATTTCAAACAAAAGTTATTTCAATTAATTGCTTAGCTTTTTGTTTTCGTGACTTCGTAGGTGACTAACGACTTCGTTGAAATAACTAAACTGTATTTATAATGTGTAAAATCTGTGCGGTATCTTTCAGCTTTGATGAACAAGAGTAAAACTGTAGTGGACTCCTTACTTTCTGTGATAAAATAAATATTCGTTCAAGTCTACTTTTCGCAATGTCATGTTAGCGGTTCTTGTATAGCACGTGGTGCGTGGGTGTGCCTTGAATAATTCCTTATTTTTTAGATCGTTTTCTTGACTGTGCTTTACTGTTGCCTTTCTAATTTAGAATGTATCGTTTTTTGTAATTCTTTGCCGGGTCACACGAGAGTTCTGATACGGTGTACACCGAATCTTGTCTATAATGTTGACTCAGTTTTTTTTTCTGTCTCCTTAGTCATCGCCTGTGCGCGGATTCTCATTGCAACTGCTTTTCTATGTCGAACAACTTGTACATCAATTTGAGCGCTTTCTTGTGTAGCATCGCCTTGCATTTGTCGGCACAGCGTTGGTACGGTTTATCGCAAACTTGGCATCCAATATAACCATTGCAAGCAAGGGAATTCTTACAAATTCTGTACTGAGTAAAGCAATCTGTCCTGCATTGTCCGAGGGACATAACAGGCTTGCTGTCGGCCAGGCACGCCATGCAAATGAATAGTGCTGCTGCTAATAGAAGTACAGTCTGTGCTTTTCCCATTTCTGAAAGACAAAATTAGCCATTAGGAATCCGGCGCGCACTTCAATAGTGGCGTTGCATACTTTAGTGAGTTTTGGTGACGCGTAACATTCTTTGCGTGTTGTCTGAAGCGGCTTTACACGTGGCCTTTAAAAGCAAATCATTTTTAAATTATCTCTTAAGTCATAGAGCGTGTATTCACGTAAGATAACTTTACATTCTTTCTCTTTCAATAATTGGGACTCAAGAAAGCAATGGCTTTCAGGGGTTAGAAAATCCAAGATAAGTTTTTCAGATTGCGGCATATATATATCAATTTTATTACATGTGCAATGATGGAGATATAAAACAATTTAGATATTGAATAAAGAAAATGTATAGGTACCTGTTTTTTAAAACGCGCCCATTTCTAACGAGATAAAATCTTTTAACCGGTAAGCTAAAAACGGCGCATCATAATTTTTAAGACCTTAGAAATACTACAGTATTTTTTTTCTGCGTTGAAATATAAAGTAAATATTAAAGTTAGTAAAATAAATACCAAATTGAAAAATCTTACCTGTTATATTAATTGGTGGGTGCCGCTGAGTTGAGTCTAGGGTGATGTTGGTGCTTTCGCGACTGAAGGTTGCTATTTATGAACGTTGCCAGAGCTCCTGCTATAAGTACCACTTAATACCGTCCCACGGGACTCGCTGTTCGCTATCGCGCGCATTCTTAGCATTTCGCGTGGGGGGGGCTCTGTGATTGGCTGACGCACGCACGCCTTCGCCATATATGGCAGTCTGGCAAACCGGAAGTAACTTGGTATAACAAAGTTTCAAGGCATGAGCATCTTACCGGTGATAAAGCACGTGTTAGCAGAAAGACTATCGAAGCATCGAAACTTGCAAGAAATGCACGCAGTTTTAAAGTCTGTAGCTTTTCTTTTCGCTTTAAAAACTGGTTTTGCTAAAATTCAGACGCGCATACTGTATTTGTTTGTGTTACTATGGTGTTGTTTGTGTGTCATTCTATTTCTATGGGATTTGTAATCGAATGCTGCGGCTTTACTTGCCACCTGTCACGCATTACTCACATTCCTAAGCAGTAACGTAATCCGCTTGTATAGTAATAGTCACGCTCAGCTGTATCCTTCAATATTCTCTGTGTTCCTGTTTTTGTCACCAGATCAGAAAAGCAATTTGAAACCCAGCAAGTGGTGGTGGTAATGTAATTATTGTTTAATCGTTGTTTTTTGCCATTCTAAACTAAATGATGTTTTCTCCCACACTCGTGTGGAATTTCAAGCTACTTCCTTGTCATTGCTCTTTGACGTCTTTTTCGTCCAAACAAAGCCATCAATAGATTGTTCTTATTAACATCTACACCCTTAAAACACTAGCTAAACACTGCCGGTATCTAGCAACAATCCAGTAATAATGATGAGATCGCCTAAATTTAGTTTAGTCTATTTTTATTGTTTACAGCTGCCTTTGTAACTCGTTTAAACGTAGTTTTGTTCTTGTCTGTTCGTTTGGGTGTGTTTTTTTTTTCCTCTCATGAAGATCAAATTTAAATTTAACTTTCTAAAATTGCATTCTTAGCCTTCTTTTTGTGGTTTGAGGGCATTAAAACCTTGAAGCCATTATGTTTAAACAATTTTTATAAGTTAAAAAATTATTTCCGTTGGCAATTACTATTGAACAAAGTTTTTTTTTCGTAGCTTAAAGTTGATAGTTTCGTTTGGACTATTATTCAAATTATTCTGAGGCTTTCTCAAGTTAATGTGTAAAAGATCATTGGCACTTTATTGTTTCTTATTATAAAGGTTTTCGAGAGTTCGTCATAAAAGTCAAGCGAGCCCGGTTACGTCATTTTTTTTTTCCGCTGCCGGCGCCAATAAAGGAAAGGCAATATTGAATTTCTCAACAAATATGTGAATTCAATACAATATTTTTTTGTGTGTTTTATCGCGGATAACATCGCATTGCACAAAATTTTCCTTGACTTGTTGAATCGTTATCGCAATTATGACGAAATTGTCAAGCGTTCGTTACCGTTAATACTATAATACTGTAGTTCTTCTAAAGCCTGTAAGCACGAAACAATCCTAGATGTTTATGTTACTCTAAATCCGTTGTTATGTTTGAATGCCGCTTAGTTAGGTTTTTGTCCTTTATTAAACGGCGTTCCTCCCACATTTCGGATGTAATCTCCACACATTACTGATGTAACTGATATAGAATACGACTTTCTTCTGTAGAGATCGGTGTATGCAAGAGCTTGGAAAGTTTGTAGCTGCTTATCACGACATCTTTTATTCCTGTTCTAGTGAGATTTCCTCCTTCTCTTTGAAGTTCCGACTTGGAGTTCTCTAAGGTAATTTAAGATAGTCTGGCTATATCGTCAAGTGTTACGTGATGAAATATCTTGGCTCATTTCTCTGTTGAGGTACTTTCACCTCTGCTGGATACTGTCTTAAGTCTCCGCCGACGCGACACACGCAACTCTTTCTTATTTGTTAACTGCATGGCATGCTTTGTCTCACGTAGTTTAGAACGAAATCTTGTGAAGAGGACAGTGGGTGGTATAAACCATCGTTTCTAGAAAATTGAATCTCGCACCTCGGGCACCTCCCATCTTACGCTAGTCCCCCGCCTTTTTTGAACTGCCTAGCATCGACTCACGTTTCCATCGATCTTTTTTCTGTTAGTATTGAACTCTTAAAATAGATCCGCCTCGTGTTTTTCACTGATCGATTTCCTGCGGGTAGACAATTTTTGTAATGAGCTAGGCAATTTTAGATCCGGTTAAAAGCGTTTGAACAGCCTAAGAACCCACGCATTTTCTAGAAACATGATAGTTATTATTACCCAAACAGTCTTCACGTGCTTTATTTGATTCCATCCAATTAAGCTCGACCTCACCATTCAATATTACTTCGCCAAAAACAAGACCCTTGCGAACTCATATAGAGCCTATTAGTTCAATTATTGCATCTCATGCACGATCGTATCTATGTAATCGTAATAATCGTAACATGTAATCGTAACATGTGGTGAAGTGAGGCACTTAACTCAGTCATGTTTAAGAAAAACTTTATCTAAATAAATCGATTGGTCTCTATTTATTTCTCCATGTTTTCTTGTTCAAGAAGTTATGTAGACTGATAGTCTCATACGTGAGAGACCGACTATTACATATCTTACTCCTTGAGGCCTTGTCTTGCTCGAAACTCTTTTTAGGATTTTCTTTACCTACCCGTCAATGTATCATACCCTAAACAATCAGGCATGATTCTGAGCCCAGCATCCTTTGCGGGCGCTAATCAAGGGTCGAAAAAAAAATAATAACGCTAGACCCTCGATAATGTTAAATAAGGTTTTGTTCTCTATCTTTTGCGTCTGTCAATCGCACATCGTCTCATTAAGAGGCTTTTCGCGGATTATCTGTCTACATTTGCTTATTCGTCGGCTCAGCCGTCTTACACTTTATATTCGCCCCCACGTCAGACATCCCTCCGGCCCCTGCCTGAAAATCTATATATCACAATCATTTTGTTTCAAAGAAACAATGTCTTGTTTATTTTCCGCAGACACACAGAATACCCCGGATGTCGCGTGCAAGCATCGTCAGTCTCAGACTCGTACCCAGTCCTTATTTGCTGTTGCGGGGGCATCCACAGGAACCCTGAAGCGGACCCCGAAACCGCATCCTGACCGTCATGTACCGTGCGCGCTTGTTCAACCTCTCCAAAATGCATCGCGCGGCGTCTGGGTACCAGACTTCGTCAGTCTACTTTGCTAACAGAGGCTTTTTACTGGATTTTAACGGTGTACTACTTGTATTCGCGGTTTTGGCTACCGCGTTGTTTTGGCCTTCTTCTCGGCATAAATATAGACTAACAACGCGAAAACCCGGAAACGCGAATCGGCAAATAAAGTGCTAAAAACAAAGAGAAGAAATGCTCTGCTAGCAAGGGTACCGTCAGTCAGTCGGGCTTAGAACACCGTGGTGCGTTGGTGTGCCTTGTATAAATCCTTTTTTTTTTAATCGTATTCTTGACTGTGCTTCGCTGTTGCTGACCCATAAGTTCATAGTTGCGGAGTGTAGGCGCCTCTTTTGGAATGAGCTTCGTTCCAGACAAACGCGTCCCCTAGACAATTTAAAGTGCCCCTAGTGTCTAGTGGACGCGTTTAGGTACAGGCTTCCAAAACTGGTGTTCGAAGCACCACATCTTGTAATCATAAATCTTCCAAAACTGGTGTTCAAAGCACCACATCTTGTAATCATAAATCTTTCATCCCGCCGGGACCATCATCATAGTTACATCATCATAGTTTATAGGAATACAAAAATCCTTTCCAAATGTGCCAAATTATGCCTTTTTGTTCAGGGCTCGTGCCATCCTCGAAGTATGCAGTCTTATCTGACGCACCTTGCATCACCATTCTCCCTTCGGAGCTCCGTCTTGCAACGCCCAGTTAGAGAGGGCGGGACTATTATGTCGGTCAGGCGTGCTCAAGCTTGCACCGTTGTGATAAGAAGAAGTGCCCGGCATCTCCTAGGAGGGTATGTAAAGTGTGCTATCAGCCACAGATGGACAACCACTTGCAGGCTCTAGAGCATTTGTTGGCCGCTACGATCGCGAAACAAACGCTATTAAACAACCGCATTCAAGCTTAGATCTTCGCTCTTGCTCAAAATGTTTAAGGAAAATTGTGTTGTCGTACACTATTCATTGTGGATATATTTTCCCTTTTAAAAAGAGGCGGTTAGTCCTCAAATCTTGCAAATGGTATAGAGAAGTTGTTTTCAATCTGGTCTACCATTATTTGCATAGAAATTAGTTACACATTTTAAACATAAAGTTCCGGTGTTTTGCTCAAAATTGGAAGCTATATTTTGATACCCCACAT